>NC_060269.1:93638290-93941295 GCF_021613505.1 Equus quagga
GACAGGCTGTAACTGCAACCGAATTCTACCACCATGCGAAAAAACCGCTCCTCTACCATCCAGCAATTTATAAAAGCCCCAGACCAGAAGGAAAACAATAAAAACATAGAATTAAGTCCTGAGGACTTGGAATTAGGTAAACTAAGTGATAATGAGTTCAGAGCAGCTATAATCAAAAAACTCAATGAGGTAGAGAGAAAGATAGAGAAACAAGTCGAGTTCTGGAGTTACTTCACAAAAGAGTTTGAAATCGTAAAGAAGACTCAAACAGAATTACTCGAGATGAAAAACACAATGGACCAGATAAAACAGAATACGGATTCCCTGCATGCCTGTGTAGACACCATAGAAGAGCAGATTAACATAATTGAAGATAAACAGGCTGAATGGCTCCAGACTGAGGAAGAAAGAGAACTAAGAATTAAAAAAAAATGAGGAAAAACTCCGAGAGATAATGGATTCAATGAGGAGTAAGAACATAAGGATCATAGGAATTCCCGAGAATATGGAAAAGGAAAATGGAGCAGAAAGTGTGCTTAACGAAATTATTGAAGAGAACTTCCCAAATCTAGGGATCAACGGAGAAATGAGTGTAGAGGAGGGTTTTAGATCTCCTAGATTTGTCAATGTAAAAAAGCTACCCCAAGGCACATAGTAGTAAAATTGGCAAAAAGGAAAGATAAGGAAAAAATACTCAGGGAAGTAAGAAAAAAAAAGAGAATAACCTATAAAGGAGCCCCTATCAGACTGTCAGTGGATTTCTCTACAGAAACCCTACAAGCTAGGAGAGAATGGAGTGACATATTCAAAGCTTTAAAGGATAAAAATCTTCAGCCAAGAATACTCTATCCAGCAAGAATATCCTTCAGATATGAGGGAGAAATTAAATCTTTTCCAGACAAACAAAAGGGAATTTGTAACCAAAAGCCCTCCATTACAAGAAATCCTCAAGAAGGCTCTCATACCTGAAAAAAGAAAAAAGGGAGAAAGGGGACACAATCCACAAACTAGGGTGACCGATGGATAGAACCAGAATAGGATAGCAAATATTCAACTATAGCATTAGGGTAAAAATAAGGAGACCACCAAAACAAGGACGATCTTAGCACTCTAACTACAAATTAATAAGACGAGTTGGAATAAAAAATGAAAATAACTATTTAGGAGGGGAAGAGCAAAGGGTCTAAATCAGTATTGGTCAAGTAAGTAAGAGACCACCAGAGAATAGACTATATTATACACGAGATTCTAAATACAAACTTCAAGGTAGACACTAAAATAAAGTACAGAACAGAGTTACAAATCATAAATAACGAAAAATCTAAGAAACCCAGCATAAGAAATTGCAGTATTAAATGGGTAGTTTAAAGCAAACAGGAAAAGAAATGCAGGAAAACAAGATAATGAGCGACAGATTGACAGCATTAAGTCCACATGCATCAATAATCACTCTCAATGTGAACGGATTGAACTCTCCAATAAAAAGACACAGAGTGGCAAAATGGATTAAAGAACACGATCCAACAATTTGCTGCCTCCAGGAAACACACCTCAGCCCCAAGGACAAACACAGACTCAGGGTGAAGGGGTGGAGGACAATACTTCAAGCAAATAGCAAGGAAAAAAAGGCAGGTGTTGCAATTCTTCTATCAGACCAAGTGGATTTCAAAATAAGACAGGTAAAGAGAGACACAGAGGGACAATATATAATGATCAAAGGGACACTTCATCAAGAAGAAATAACGCTTATAAATATCTATGCACCCAACACAGGAGCACCAAGATTCATAAAGCAACTATTAACAGACCTAAAGGAAGATGTTAAAAACAACACAATAATAGTAGGGGACCTCAACACCCCACTCACATCAATTGACAGATCATCCAGACAGAAAATCAACAAGGAAATGGAGCTAAATGAAAAACTAAAACAATTGGACTTAATAGACATATATAGATCACTTCACCCTGAAAGAGCTGAATACACATTCTTCTCAAGTGCACATGGAACATTCTCTAGGATAGACCATATGTTGGGAAACAAGGCAAGCCTCTACAAATTTAAAAAAATTGAAATAATAACAAGCATCTTCTCCGATCATAGTGCTATAAGGCTAGAAATTCATTACAAGAAAAAAGCTGAGAAAGGCACAAAGATGTGGAGACTAAACAACACACTACTGAACAAGCAATGGATCATTGAAGAAATTAAAGAAGAAATAAAAAAATACCTGGAAACAAATGAAAATGATAGCATGCCATACCAACTCATATGGGATACAGCAAAAGCTGCATTAAGAAGAAAATTCATCGCAATACAGGCACATCTTAACAAACAAGAAAAGTCCCAAGTAAGCAACCTTAAAGCACACCTAACTGAACTGGAGAAAAAAGAACAAATGAAGCCCAAAGTCAGCAGAAGGAGAGAAATAATAAAAATCAGAGCAGAAATAAATACTATTGAAACGAAAAAGGCAGTAGAAAGGATCAATGAGACAAAGAGCTGGTTTTTTGAGAAGATAAATAAAATTGACAAACCACTAGCCAGACTTACAAAGAAAAAAAGGGAGAAAGCTCAAATAAACAAAATCAGAAGTGAGCGAGGAGAAATAACAACAGACTCTGCAGAAATACAACAGATTATAAGAGAATACTACAAAAAACTATATGCCAACAGAATGGATAACCTAGAGGAAATGGATAAATTCTTGGACTCCTACAATCTCCCAAAGCTCACTCAAGAAGAAGAAGACAATTTGAACAGACCGATCACAAGGAAAGAGATTGAAACAGCAATCAAAAACATCCCAAAGAATAAAACCCCAGGACCAGATGGCTTTCCTGGGGAATTCTACCAAACTTTCAGAGAGGATTTAATACCTATCCTTTTCAAGCTATTCCAAAAAATTAGGGAAGATGGAACACTTCCTAACACATTCTATGAGACCAACATCACGCTGATACCAAAACCTGACAAGGACACCACGAAAAAAGAGAACTACAGGCCAATATCACTGATGAACATAGATGCAAAAATTCTAAACAAAATTTTGGCAACCAGAATTCAGCAATTCATCAAAAGGATCATACATCATGATCAGGTAGGATTCATACCAGGGACACAGGGATGGTTCAACATCCGCAAATCAATCAGTGTGATACACCACATCAACAAACTGAGGAATAAAAACCACATGATCATCTCAATAGATGCAGAGAAGGCATTTGACAAGATCCAACAGCCATTTATGATAAAAACTCTGAACAAAATGGGCATAGAAGGAAACTACCTCAACATAATAAAGGCCATATATGACAAACCCATAGCCAACATCATACTCAATGGGCAAAAACTGAACGCCATCCCCCTGAAAACAGGAACGAGACAAGGATGCCCTCTATCACCACTCTTATTTAACATAGTACTGGAGGTCCTGGCCAGAGCAATCAGGCAAGAAAAAGGAATAAAAGGAATCCAAATAGGGAGGGAAGAAGTGAAACTCTCGCTGTTTGCAGACGACATGATCTTATATATAGAAAACCCCAAAGAATCCATTGGAAAACTGTTAGAAGTAATCAAGAACTACAGCAAAGTTGCAGGGTATAAAATCAATTTGCATAAATCAGTAGCATTTCTATACTCCAGTAATGAACCAACAGAAAAAGAACTCAAGAATACAATACCATTCACAATCGCAACAAAAAGAATAAAATACCTTGGGGTAAATTTAACTAAGGAAGTGAAGGACCTATATAATGAAAATTACAAGGCCTTTCTGAGAGAATTGGATGACGACATAAGGAGATGGAAGGACATTCCATGTACATGGATTGGAAGAATAAACATAGTTAAAATGTCCATTCTACCTAAAGCAATCTACAGATTCAACGCCATCCCAATCAGAATCCCAAATGACATTCTTTACAGAATTAGAACAAAGAATCCTAAAATTCATATGGGGCAACAAAAGACCCCGAATTTCTAAAGCAATCCTGAGAAAAATGAACAAAACGGGAGGCATCACAATCCCTGACTTCAAAACATACTACAAAGCTACAGTAATCAAAACAGCATGGTACTGGTACAAAAACAGGTGCACAGATCAATGGAACAGAATTGAAAGCCCAGAAATAAAACCACACATCTTTGGACAGCTTATCTTTGACAAAGGAGCTGAGGGCATACAATGGAGAAAATAAAGTCTTTTCAACAAATGGTGCTGGGAAAACTGGAAAGCCACATGTAAAAGAATGAAAATTGACCATTCTTTTTCACCATTCACCAAAATAAACTCAAAATGGATCAAAGACCTAAAGGTGAGACCTGAAACCATAAGGCTTCTGGAAGAAAACGTAGGCAGTACACTCTTTGACATCAGTATTAAAAGGATCTCTTCGGACACCATGCCTTCTCAGAGAAGGGAAACAATAGAAAGAATAAACAAATGGGACTTCATCAGACTGAAGAGCTTCTTCAAGGCAAATGAAAACAGGATTGAAACAAAAAAACAACCCACTAACTGGGAAAAAATATTTGCAAGTCATATATCTGACAAAGGCTTAATATCCATAATATATAAAGAACTCTTGCAACTCAACAACAAAACATCAAACAACCCAATCAAAAAATGGGCTGGAGACATGAACAGACATTTCTCCAAGGAAGATATACTGATGGCCAATAGGCACATGAAAAGATGCTCATCATCACTGATCATCAGGGAAATGCAAATCAAAACTACACTAAGACATCACCTTACACCCGTTAGAATGACAAAAATATCTAAAACTAATAGTAACAAATGTTGGAGAGGTTGTGGAGAAAAAGGAACCCTCATACACTGCTGGTGGGAATGCAAACTGGTGCAGCCACTATGGAAAACAGTATGGAGATTCCTCAAAAAATTAAAAATAGAACTACCATGCGATCCAGCCATCCCACTACTGGGTATTTATCCAAAGAGCTTGAAGTCAGCAATCTCAAAAGTCCTATGCACCCCAATGTTTATTGCAGCACTGTTTACAATAGCCAAGACATGGAAGCAACCTAAGTGCCCATCAACAGACGAATGGATAAAGAAGATGTGGTACATATATACAATGGAATACTACTCAGCTGTAAAACAGAACAAAATCATTCCATTTGCAATAACATGGATGGACCTTGAGGGAATTTTGTTAAGTGAAATAAGCCAGCAAGAGAAGGATAATCTGTGTATGACTCCACTCATATGAGGAATTTAAAACTACGGACCAAGAACAGTTTAGTGGATACCAGGGGAAAGGTGGGGTGGGGAGTGGGCACAAAGGGTGAAGTGGTGCACCTACAACATAACTGACAAACATTAATGTACAACTGAAATTTCACAAGATTGTAACCTATCATTAACTCAATTAAAAAAAAATGAAAAAAAACTCCTTGATGTGTAGGACTTTTCATAGTTGTATCATGAAGAAGGCTGCTTGACATTCCTTGATGGTTCTGTTTCTCAATATGCTACTTTTTCTGTCGACCTCCAGTAAACATGGGCACAGCTTTATTTGTGTCCTTGATAAATGCCAGATCAACCTTTTAAGATCCCGCTCAGGTGGCAACTTTTCTATGGAGCTCCTTTCCTCCCACCGTTCCCACCCCCAAAATGTACACATACACCCACAGACCCAGGACCCTCCCTGCTCTATTTTCTAATTGTGCTCTGTGCTGATTGTTCTTACTGGACTTCCTACATCACCATTTGTTTACTTGTCTCAGGAAAATCTCTTTGAGAGTAAAAGTTTCATCTTTGTATCCCCAGTACATGATACATGGCAGGCATTTATTTAATGGCTGGAGGGGAGTTCAGCCATAGAAACCTTATAAATCTTCAGAAGAGCTGATGAGTCAGATTAGCTTTGCTCTCGATTTGGCAACATATAAAATCAGCATAAGTCATTATTATTTTTTCTTCGCACAACAAAGTCATATTTAATTTATAACTTAAAAGTAAACTCTATACAATGATGTCTCCTACAGACATGAAAAGTCTTTAAGTGAAAAAAGCAAATTGCAAAGCAGAATATAAAATGTGATTCCATTTGATTCATTTTAAAAAGTATCTATAGTGTGTTTGTGTGTGTGTATGTGTGTAGACTTCTGTATCATAGGTGTTTGGTATGTTTGTTGAAAGTATCTGGGAGGACACATAACAAATGTCATTAGCGGCTAGTGCTGGGGAATAGATTGAGTAGGAGGGGCTTATTTTTTTACATCATACAATTCTGTGTTCTTTGATTTTTTTTTAAGGACATATATTACTTCTGTAGTAAGTACTTTTTAAAAAGGAAGGTTATTCATGGATCAAAACAAGCTTCAGTTGATATTTTAAAAACATTTATATTGTGTAATCTTCCCACTACTGTGCTATTCATTTAAAATTTTTGTTAGAAAATACCTATCATTTTAAATTTGTTTTTTTTACAATTGTATCCCCATTTCACTCCTGAGGAAACTGAGGCTTAGAGAAATGGCATAGCTTGTCTGACTCTTAAGGCACAAAGCTAGAACTCAAGCCCGGGACTGTTGGCTGCAAAGCCTGGGCTCAACCTAACCACTTACCTGAACATCACATGTGAGTTGCCTTTCATTTCTTTTTGTTTCCTTTTGCTAAGATTTGTTTTATTTTCCATAGGTCTGTATGCTTTGCTCTGTGGGTTATCATCTTTTCTCCTGCCATCGATCAGAAAAAACTTGTCGAAGATGGATGGCATTAGATTATGCAGGAATTTCTATTGGAATACTGGGCTGCTATGTCTCCGGAGTATTTTATGCATTTTATTGTAATAATGTAAGTGACTTAAAACATTTTACATTCTACCTTTCATGTAGGTCTTGGGTTTTCTTGCTGTGGTTCCTTTGAACTTCTGAATAAGCACATAATTAACTTACAGAAGAAATAGAAGAGTCTTGTATAGGCATAAGCTCATTTTTCAAAAAGGCTCTGTGATCTCTAACGTCTGTTATCAGTTCCATACTCATTTTACTAATTTTCTTTTTTTTTTTTTAAAGATTGGCACCTGAGCTAACAACTGTTGCCAGTCTTTTTTTTTTTTTTTCCCTCTGCTTTTTCTCCCTGGATCCCCCCAGTACATAGTTGTGTATTTTAGTTATGGGTCCTTCTAGTTGTGGCATGTGGGACGCCGCCTCAGCATGGCTTGATGAGTGGTGCCATGTCCACGCCCAGGATCCAAACCAGTGAAACCGTGACCCGCCAAAGCGGAGCATGCGAACTTAACCACTTGGCCACGGGACCAGCCCCATTTTACTAATTTTCCATTGGAATATGTATAAAGTTATTTTCTGTAACTTAATGTAAACATTAAATTTTAATATTTCCACTAAATTCATATAGCTACATGGTTCCTCAGACGCGCATTACATATCTTTTATTTTTGTGTTTGTAGAGTTGAAGTTAAACAAAGGTAGTGCTTAATAAAATTACATTGCTGGCTTCTGCTTTCCATTTTCCTTCTTTTATTCCACTCTCAGTCAAATAAAATAAAGGAAGGTATATCTGTGAGTGTGTTGACCTGTATTCTTCTGTAAGAAATATGTTTTCCTTTCCTTAGTCTTATAGTTGGAGGTAGGCCTAGAGACAGACCAGATGGGTAGTATCTTTAATAAATATGTGTCTGTTCTGAGTTCTAGATCAACTCTGCTTTCTGACCCTGTCACAAAAGTCAGTTTTTGCCTTGTGCAAAGCAGCATTTGAAACACTATGATCAGATTATAAAGTACCTGACCTAAAAATGTTGGCCAGCCAAGCTGTGGAATATAACCACCTACCTCATCACCTCATGTCCCAGCCAAGAAGGCACACTGAGTCTTCCCGGGGGCTCAGTACACCTCAGGCCCTCCCATTCAGAAAGTCTCCATCAACCCTGCTCTTTTCCTCCTGCTCTCCTGCCATACGCTTTTTGTTTTCTTTTGTCCTTTTAGTTCCTTCCCTTTCAGAGCCAAGAGTGAGCTGCTCTCTCAGGGACTACTAGTATACCTACTAGTTACTTGTAGTCCTCTTCAAAAGGAATAGAGCCTGTCCTCCCTGAGCCCTCTCCATGTAGCAGTGCTCCAAGTCATCATCCACAGCCTTTGTTTCCTGCCATGCAGTATCCTCTAACTATTGGGAATTCTTAAGTAGGACCTTTGTCTCTACACAGTAACAGAGAAAACTGTCAACATAGCTGGAGTGTAAAACTAACAAAGAGAAAAATCATAAATTTGTTTTGAATGTAAGAGCATTATTAATTGTAGCCTCTTACACATGACCCATTTGCTTTTTAGGCCTAATTACTTTGAAACATAAGCATATAATTAAATACATATGCAATTAACTTTGTTTTAGATTGATTGGATTTCAGTTGTAAACTCTACTCATGTCTGCTGAACTTTCACAACTTGTTCATTTTGTATAAAACTGTTTACATCTTTAAAAAACTTACAGGGAACATGCGATAACTAGGAGCTTGTGAGTGCAGTCATGTAATACTTGAATTATTTTGCTGATCTTATTCTATATTTCTCTGAAGCCTGTTTTCTGTTTACCCCTTCCTAAACATATCTGATAATCAAAAAGACTAGTGAGACACTTACACTAGAAGTCCAAGGTAGATTAGAAAGGAAAGAGAGCTACTGGAGTAATACAGTCCAGGAGCAATTAAAGGAAAAATTGTCTTCCCTCTGGTATTTAATAATTTCTAAATATTCAGTTGCTGTGGTGGCTCTTTGCCTTTTAAGGAACACAGGCTGCTTTGAGAATGGGTTCGAAACCTGTGGACCCTCATCCAGGAGGATGTACTCATTTGGGCACAAACTAACCAAACACTTTGACGTGTGATTTCAAGAAGCTAATAGCCCCACAGAAGTCCTTGGAGACCAGGTTAAGAACTCTGTCCCGTGTGATACTAACTTTTGAGCTTGAAGACCAGCTCTTCAACTGCCCATTTAGGTACCTAAATATTCTCTAAGCCCTTCAACTTAATACATTTTAAAATGAACTTTCTTTCACGCTTCCGCATTCTCTCTCCCCACCCCAGACGGCACACCTGGATCATCTTTGTTCATTCGCTGCATTAGTCGAAGCCTCTCGTCCTAGAACCAGTTAAGACATCCTCTACTGCCCTCTGACATACCTGGTCAACAATTAAGACTTTAGTTTATTGCAAAAATGTCTTCCTGAATCTGGTGTTTACATCTGCCTTCATTGTTCAACAAGAGTCCAAGCTCCCCATTCTCTCTTTGAATCAATTATTCTAATATCTTCTAGCTGGCTTCCTGTCACCTCTTTCTTTTTTTACACTGATCTCAGAATTATATTTCTAATAAGTCAATTTGAAAAACAACGATGTCATCTCATTCTTAAAGAACCTTGTTATTGGGCCAGCCCCAGTGGCCTAGTGGTTAAATTCAGCGTGTTCCACTTTGGTGGCCTGGGTTTGGTTCACAGATGCAGACCTATACCACTCTGTTAGTGGCCATGCTGTTCTCGCGGCCCACATACTAAAAAATAGCAGAAGATTGGCATGGACGTTAGCTCAAGGCAAATCTCTCAGCAAAAAAAAGCAGAAGAAGAACTCTGCTATTCCCCCATTGCCAACATGGTAAAGGTCCAAATACTTAGCTTGACAATATACCTGCCTTTCAGCCTCTGTTCTCAGAGCTTTCCTGCTGCATGTGCTGTTTCTTTTCCTTGAGAGCTCCGTCTCCCACAAAATCTTATGTATTCCTTAGGACCCAGCTTAGCTGCCATCTCCTCTGTAAAGCATTTTTTTAGCTTCTCCAGGTAACATTAATTGCTCCCTCTTCTGTGGTTCTATAACATTCTGTTTATAACTCAGTTACAGTACTGTTAGATTATAATCATTTGTTTACATGTCTGCCCCCCGATAGTCTATGAGCTCACCCACTGGGAGAGGCCATGTCATAGTCATCTTTGTTTCTACAGGACTTAAATTGTCCCTGGCATAGGATAGGTACTCAGAAAATGCTTTTGCATGAATAAGTGTGTCCTCTGCCAGCCCACCTTGGAATTGGGTTTGTCATCCTAGGAAACCTGACAGTTGTATGGGACATGCATTGTTTTAAGGAAGGAAGGTAATCATGTTTAGAAATGAAAATACCAAGTACATAGAGTTTGGAATGTATAATGTCCTGGCCAAAATTACTCTTTTTCTTTCCTTATCGTTAATAGAATCTGATTTCCTTTTGTTCTAGTATTGGCGCCAAGTGTACCTGATCACAGTGCTTGCTATGATCCTGGCAGTGTTCTTTGCGCAGATTCATCCCAATTACCTCACACAGCAGTGGCAGAGGCTCCGTTCCGTCATCTTCTGTTCTGTTTCGGGCTATGGAGTGATCCCTACTCTTCACTGGGTTTGGCTCAATGGAGGGATCGGGGCTCCTATTGTGCAGGTGGGTTGAGTGTAGTCAATGTTTTTCCCATTCTTTTGTTCTTTTTCAGTTTTATTCCTTTTGCGTAAAGTAGTGTAATCAAGCCAAGTGAGTGGGTCTTTGTTACTTGAGAGCATATTGATGCCATAATTTTCACATCTATATAAATGAGCATACCTTGCAGAAATAGAAGTCTGACTACTGTTTTTTCTGAGATATGTCTCTGTGAAATGATACATTCTTAGTTCTCTTTCTGGTACCATTAGTGTGTAAATACCCAAGTGCTTATCTGTGGAGGACAACTCGCAAGCTTCCAGCTTTGTCAGCTGGGGCAGGGATAATGCCAGTGATAACACAAAAACGGAAGTCAGAGCAGTTGATTTATTTGCTTGATTGGAGGAGGAGGAGTTGGGAAGGATTTTTTCTTGGACCTGTTGGGTTTGAGGTGCCTGTGGAATGTAGAAGTGGAAATAGGGTCTGGACTTTAGGTCAGAGCTTGAGACTAGTGATAAAGACTGAAAATCATTATTGCATTGGTAGCTGGAGCCATGGGAGCATATTCCACCCACCAAGGAAAATATATCAAGAAATAGAAGAGCTGTTAGGTTAGGTGTTCTGGGGGAGCAGTTGGAGTGCATCAGGAAGAACCTCAGTGAGAACTCCTTGGTGTTCTTGAGAAGGGGATTCCAAATAAGACTTAGGTTCTTAGAGATCCATATAAAATGCTTTAAGCATGCACTAGAGAGTAAACTTGAGAATTTTTAACATAAGTAAATATACCAAGAAATCACAAACACTTGTTGCAACGGGACCTTATCTGGAATATGAGAACTTAAATGCAAGTTTTAGTCAAGAGAATCATATTGTTTTAGAAGAGGGGAACTAATAGTTAGCTTACATATATACTTTTATGAAATTGGCAGCAGTGTGGTGGAAAGCATTTGGGTATAAAACTAAAAAGGACATTCTGTGATATAGTGAATTGAGTGATAATGATCTGGCCACTTTGCTAACTTGAGGACAAGGGTGATGCTGTCTTCATAAGATGAGGAAATTGAGAGAAAGGTGAGACAGTAGCAGTGAACTTGAGTGATCCTTGTATCTGTAAAAACATCATTTTTCTGACATTTTTGATTCCCTGAAAATAAGTAAAGAAAATAGAATGAGGAACTGCTACTCTAGATTTCACTCTAACCAGAAATGAATAACTGGTTATGGACAGAAAAGTGACCAAAATTTTGGGATGAGGTAAATACATCCCTTTTAAGTTTATAATAACAAAGAAAGAGAACCAGACGCCTTAAGCCAGTGCATTTTAGAGAAATTCAGAAAAAAATGGCAACTCTCCTGTGTTTAGAAATCTTAGACTAGAAATACGGCTTAGGAAGACAATGGTCTTCAAGGCCAGAGAGCTGATGTCACAGATCGTTGCAGTGAAGAAGTAGAGGGAGACTTCTAGAGAAATTCCCCAATAAGCTCTAATTTTAAAAAGATGGAGAGTGAGGAACTTAACCAAAGGTGAAAAGTCCCAGATGGGCTAATCCTGGGAGGTAGGGTAGAGTTGTGTTCTGGAACGTTTGAGAAATCTGAGGTTGATTAGCCTGAAAATATAGGATTTAGGGAGGGCCGTGATAATTCTCGGATATTTGTCAAGGCAAGAAAAGTAATTTGTCTTTATTTTTTAAATGGCGTCTTGGTAAGTTAGGTTTATAACGAGAATTAGGAACAATATGTATAAATTATAGCTGGCTGATTTTTTAGGGCAAGGAAAAGCTTTCCAACAGAGCTGTGAAGTGGGCTGCTTCATATAGTAGTATTCAAGAGGACCATTTATTGGGGATGGTGGAAGAGATTTTCTTGTTGGGCCAAACCTCTTGGGTCTTTTCCAGCCGAGAGTCTCTGGTCTTTAGTCTCTATTATTCACCTGTTAACTGCATTCCCATACGTACTCCCCCCGTGCACCTATATTGTAGATGGAGTTGGATGCAGTTTGGGACCTTCAGCCATGTCCAAGGTCTGACTCCCTTATACCCTAAACATTACGGCACTCTGTGCTCCACTCTCATGGACTGCTTCCTGCAGTGTTGAGAGCAGGGTTTCTGTTACTGGAGACTGTCTACAAAAGCAATTGAGATTTAGTAGGCTTAAATTCCACCTATGAATTCAACCTAATCTATAAATAAATTCATAATTAATTGGGAATTTAGTCACTATAGGAAGATCTGTGAAAAAAATACGTTTTGCTTTTCAGGACTTTGCACCCCGTGTAATTGTGATGTATGTGATTGCTCTTCTTGCTTTCCTATTCTACATTTCCAAAGTTCCAGAACGGTACTTTCCAGGTAGGTATTGCTTTTGTAGTGATTTTGTAACTTTATTCTAAATATATGGTAGAGATATATGCTTCAGAGCATCAAAACTTAGATTGATTTTTTCAATATTATTGATTATAGAACAGCTCTCCTATTATTGAATATCTAAAACTGTAACTTTCAAAAGCCTTTCACAAACTTATCCTTTCATCCTCTCCATATGAGTTGAGTCCAGTAGATGGGATTTCCACCATTTCATGATTATTAACTAGTGACAATCAGAAGACTCCCAGCCACTGCTTTTTTCTGGAGCACTAATTATCAATTACCATTTACTTTTTTATATACCAAAGTATTCTTAAAAATTAATTTATATATGAAGAGATCCATGAAACAAGAAATAAGACAAGAGACATAGGAAAATAAGAAGATAATGAAAAGAAGCCAGGTTTAGGATCACTTCACAAAATATCCATCATAAGGTTCTATGAAATAGATAAAGGCCACCAATCTGGCTTCCAATTTCCTGGCACTCAGACTAAGAGGAAAGTAATATAAGTTAAGGGTCTTTATGTCCCCAAGATATACACAAGCTAGTAACTCGAGGACAGATTTCCCTGCTTCTTCAGTGCAGAGATAAATTTTATGATGGAAGATAAGAGGACACTGGTAAAGTGAATAGTGTTCTCCAAAACATGTATATGCTTGTTTAGGAACCTCTGGACTCATGACTACTTGGGTTCAAATCTCACGTTGGCCACTGCCTAGCTGCAAGAGCTAATGTTACGTAAGCTTTCTCAGCTCTAGTTTCCTTATCTGAAACATGGAGATAATACTTTCTCTCATGGGATTATTGTGAGGATAAGATGAGAGAAAGCACATGAAACATAGAGCACAGTTCCTCACAAGTAGTAAGCACTTAGTAAATGTTAGCAATTATTATTTTGATGACATCCCTCAACCCCAGTCCCAGAAATGAAACGTAGTTTAGTAGGGGACTGGATGATGCCAGTCCAGGTGAGCTGTGGCTTGAGTAAAGAATAGCAGAGTACATAAAGCAGCGACTTTTTGGTTCTGAGGTCTAGAGGTAGGGGCGTAGTTTAAACTCAAACTGCAAGCTTGTCCCCCCTTTCTTCTGGGTTCAGAATCTCTTCCACAGTGACTCAAAGGCAGAATTGTGCCACTCGTCACGTGTGCTGGGGAGGAAGAAAGGATGAGAAACCCTGATCTGGAGAATGAATAGACCACAGAACTTCAGGCATTCCCTCTGTGCACTTGGTTTGACACCACTAAGTTTTAAATAAGAATGGAATACAAAGAAGAACCTGAGTGTAAACGTTAGGATTTGGGAACTTAACTAGGATATGTCCCTGACTTGAAGACCACCCCATCCTCCAGGCAGGGCCAGAATTTTCCTCAGAAAACAGTTCTGGTAAAATAGATTTTGTATCACTTTATTAATAATTCTTTTATTATTGATTTCTCCTTCATCACGATACATTTAGAAAATGAACCATGAAACTTCTCTGCACTATGTGATTATGGCAATGGTGTTTTTAGGCCTTAAAATATTCAGATCAGAAGTTCACAACTGTTAATATAAGACACCTATAAAAGGTCAAATGTGACATAACTCAACTTTTCTCCAGGATGAACTTGACATAAAATGTGCCCCATGTAGCTGCATGTGTAGTGGAGTACTGATGAATTTGAGCAGTGGAGCTATGGAGACCGTAAAAAATGGAAAGTCTTTACAGATAAAAGTGATATTCATGAGTGCACGGCTTAGAAACCTTGCCTGGCCAGTCCTCATTGATGACCTGGCTGTAAAGAGAAACACATGCAGTGGTGGTGAGATGGTGGGTGAATACTGTGAAATCAAAAAACTTAAACCTAAGCACTTACTTTTGGCTTAGATTAAATTTTTAAAAATACATGAACATCACAGTGGTATTTGATGGGTCCAAGATTTCCCAAGGCATCCGTGGACACAATTAAGTGGATCTGTGATACTTCTATTAGAATATAAGCAATTTTCTTTGTAATCCTCTGTATTTTGTGCTTTTCAAAATGAGTCTGTGGGGTTCCCTAGACAGTCAAAGGATTCCCTGGCACCAAAAAAGGCTAAGAACCCCTACAGAAAGGATTCTGTTGACTTATACTTTAAAATCTACAGAGCGTACCAATTATTATTCTTGGTAAGAAAAGACAGAAGATTAGAGAATATTTACATCACAGGACTATAGAAGCACAGTTAGTAAGAAAAAGATATTTACATTTAAATTTCTATGGCTGTGTATTTTGTTATTTACTTATTTTTCAAGAAGCTTCCCACATGTGAATTACTTAATCTCCTTGGAATTTAACCTTTTCCACAAAGAGAAATTAAATAGTTCTCTTAGTTGTGTATGAACTAATCAACCTTAGTTAATTAATCCATTAGTAATTACATTTTTAAGATTATTCCATTAGTCTGATAGCACAAGATTCAGGTCTGAACTGTCTCCTTACACACCTGCTTGAAATAAAAAGTGCTTCTGGCAGGCATGTATCCAAATACAACGGTGTATCCCCGTCATACCTAACTCACTCCATGATTTGTAGCCCTCATTTCTTTTGCTTCTTTCATGTAATGTCTTTTCTTAGCAGATATATAAGTTGAGACATGGAGACAAAAGGTCAAATTCCCGAAATTAACTAAGTTAGATTTTGAAAACACACTTGGAATAGTATTTCTGAAATTCACCAGTGTACTTAACGAATAAAATCTTAAAATTAGACTCAAATATGAATTCATCCTTTTTTAAAAACATTTGGGTCTAAATTAATCTCCAGTCCATCTCAAGGTGCTCTGAGATTGCCAAAATCTTTTTGCTGCTAAGCCATATTTACAAGGCCAGAGATGGAAATATATTTTTATATTAATATCAAAATATCACAATCAATATTCTTTTCTTTCTACCTTCCCTTCTAGGACAACTAAACTACCTCGGATCAAGCCACCAAATATGGCATATCCTTGCAGTAGTAATGTTATACTGGTGGCATCAGTCAACAGTATATGTCATGCAGTACAGACATAGCAAGCCTTGTCCTGACTATGTTTCACATTTGTGAATTCAGGTATGGCCACCTGGTGTATTCAGTTGTTAAGCAATATATAATGGGGAGTTGTATACCCCACTATTTCTAAGATTCCCATTCGTTTTTTCCTTTTTCCTTTTGTTTAATATATCATGAGTAATACTTTATAAAAATGGAAAAATATCCTCGGGGATCTGTAATAGTAACTGCTTTACTGGCCCTTAAAACTACTAATTTGCTGCTTGTACAGAGAGTGAAAATTAGTTGGCATTCGTAAGAAACATCTGAATAACAATGAATGTGAAACCAGTGTAGAAGTAGTATTCGTTTTACTTAACACCAGCTTGATTTCCTTAGGAAGGGCTCAGCTCCGTTACAAAATGGAGTCATCTTGTGATTACTCTAATAGGAGATATTTACATTAGATGATCAAGTTTAAGTGCCTGATAAAGGCAAGGGTTGTGATAGCCTATGCTTAACACAAGCCCAGATAGTGATTTGAATAATCACTAGCCTTTGAATACTTGTTTTTTGAGAAACTGGCACTTAAGATATTATTTCCTTTAGCTGTAGGTTCTCTTGTCCCTAGGAACATTGGATTTTTTAGTTTGCTAGAACAAAAACTTTAAGCCGTTTCTCCTTTAAGTTGAGAGAGGCATCGAGAAGAAGAAAAGAACTTGTGTTGTCATTTCCCATCAGATAAGAATCACTTTAAAACTGATTACATGATCAGGTGACAAATTCTGTGGTCTAATAACCAAGTTATTAGCCATTTAAGCTTTTTAATTTCAAATAATGTTATTTAATTCCATATAATAATTGAACTCTTGCCAGTGGATTGCAGGTTTTTGGTTCCAAAATTCCTGTAGCAAAAGAGCTTTTGCCTCTCTGAATTTGCAGTCCTAAATTTCCTGATGATAGGAGTTCCCAGCTATATGGGTGCTACTTTCAAGGCCGTAGAATCCAGATGGCCCAGTCTTGACCCTGGAATGAACCTTAAGCCTTAGAACGAAGTCACGCAGATGCCCCATTTGATGATGTACCTGTGCTGGAGTCTGTTTATGCACATGTTAGCGTTGTATTGATAACCCAAAGTATTGATATACACTCTCTGATATTAGGGCCTGAAACATTATATTTGCTCTTTATTGTATATACTTAAAAAATAGATCTCACTGCCCTATCATACAACATAAACACTCTTGTTCTTTGGTCTTTTGCATAAATTAAATCCCTTAAAGCAATCATTCATAAAAACATATGTTGTTTATTGGAATATAAAATAGTATCCAAATTTCTTAACGGGTTGATATGAGCTGCTTTAAATACTGGTATATCTTCAGATCATTGGAATTAATAAATATCAGAAGTGTTGATTGATGGTGAAGCTTATTCCCAAAATGCCATTTGTACATCTGGTATTAGAAATATTACTTTAATGTGCCTCAGTTTATGCATCTGCAAAATTTTTATATTTCTTTTCAGTGTAGTGTTTTTGGAATATAAATCTCCCATGCTAGTATCTCAGCAAGGAGGATTTTCCCCAGTAGGTTAAGGGCACACTGAATTGTACCCATTATCATGATGGAATACTACTTTGAAAATGGTTATTTTACCTCATAAGACTACAAATTTGATCCATATGCTTAGTGATAGAAGATTTTGGTGTAATGATAATAGGATATTTTTCTTTAAAATATTGCTTATTGACTTACATGATATCATTGCTTTTAAATAGACGTTTTGTCATTTTGGCCAAACAGAATACACTGAATAGTTATAATTAATTTAAAAGTGAAGAAGTCTTAGTTATTTTAGGTCTGGCACCATTTTTATTATGAAATCTTCTCAAAATAAACACATAATGAACCTTAAGTTTCATTTTCTAATTTTTAAAAATATTCCTGGTTTTTGTTACAGTGTATGATTTAATACTTGCCATCTGAATTAATAGATAAAAAGAGCATACTGTGTTTAATATTTTTTTTAATTTAAAAGGCATACAGGTCTGACTGTAGGGAGAATTAAACCATGTAAACATTTCATCTTTTTATGAAAATGTTAAGTATTTTAAGAAAGCTGTCCTCTCATTTTTTTCTTTACTATGATGTATTTATTATAAAGTAGAGGATGAATGAATGTGGACTGCTGTCAACTATAAATACTTCTGTATATCAGCATTTATTGACCACCTACTGTGTGCACATCACTACTGGCAAAATTTTTAAGACATTGTTAACATTAAAGAATAACTATTTAAAAATTGCCTACAAATCTGAGCCTTGTAATAATGTATACTTGTTATTTTTGTTTTATAGGTTTATTAAAATAAGATTAAAAGTACACTATTCAGCTACAGTACTAACAAGACTGGTTTTAATTTTACCAATGTGTAAACTATAAAAGCTCTTTACCTACAGACTTTACAAGTGCATTTTAAAATTATCCATGGCTGTTTTAAATTGTTTATAGTGACTTATAAGGTTGTAGTTAACTCATTGAAGAGACAGTGATCTTTCTATTTAAAGCCATTTTCAGATAGCAAGATAGTGCTTGTCTTTTTTGTTATTACAGGGAGTGCAATTCAGTAAGCTGCATGGCAGAATATGTATTCTGTAAATAAACTGGGTTTACTACATTAAGTGCTGCTTGTCATTCTTCATAAAACATAACAGCTTCAACATCATGTTTTAGAATCAGGAATGAAGATTCAGGGACTATCTGTCACATCTTATGGCATCCCACCTGGACAAAGTAAGCGGGCTGAAGATTGCGATTGATTGGCGTAATCCTTTGCCCTGTGTTAAATGTCAAGGGGCAAAGCCTGCACTTCTGGATTGCTGCTGAGCTGAGTAGGTCCATAGCCTCCCAAACTGTCAATCCCAGTAACTCCACCCCTGCCAAGGTGTGAGGTGAAGAATCAGCTGAACTGTTGGCGGAGGGGCGGACGTGTCTTTTACATGCATTGTCCCCATAACTGTGTTTATACTGAAAAGAGGTACAGATGCTATTGAGTACTTATGTCCCCCGAAATTCTGTGTCATAGATCCTGAGGAGGGTAGCAAGGTAATGATGCAAAACTGAAACCGCCTTGAGAAAAGCTTTTCAGAAGGGAGAGGTAATGGCGGCAGGGGTCTCTCTCTTGTGAAAAGTGAAGCTTACATCCCCGGAGGGCAGGAATGGCAGCCGCCATGGTTCTAGTCCTGCTCTATAAATCTGGGACGAAAAACACTACAGAACAAACGTGATTTCAGTAGTTCCAACCATCTGAAGCAAAAGTGAACTATCTCTTTTTAAATATGCAACAAATAATATTTCAGAAGCTCATGCCTTCAGTGTGAGAATATGAACTACCTCTTACATGTGATGCCGGAGCTGGACTTCCTTAAAGAGGGATTTGCTCTTCATTAAGTAGCTCTAATTGCGGCATCCAGTCTTCTCTAAAGAAGGTAACTCTAATTGAATTTGAACAGTGGTACATTCCACACTTCTTTTTTTATGTAACTTTTCTAACCATTTGCGCTATTTTGTTCCTCTGTACTATTTAGTAAAAGGACACAAAACCCTTAATTTTCCACATAACTTTAGATAAATGTTACTAGTTCCAAAAAAAGTTCATTCATAACTAGTAAGATGAATCTCTCTACCAGCCAACAGTCTAAGACTCCAGTTTATCAAATAATTCATAAGATAACATTGCGATCTTGATGCCAAACTTCTCTGTCAATCCCATAAATGGGTTTTCTCTTTAACATGCTAAAGCTGCTTTTCTGACATCATCAAGGGTTACAATAGTTATGCAACTGTTTTTTAACAGTTCTATGTTACCGGTTTTTAAGGAGTTTAAAAAATAAATTATACATAATGCAAAAACTATGCCAAACATTCAGAAAGTACTTCAAAGTCTTATGTTTTTGCCTTACCTTCGTCAGTGTAAGTCTCAGGAATTGTAGCGCCTGAACAAACTGTGCTATTAAGTGATGGTGGTGCAAAAATGCTAGGGCAAAATGGGTGTGCTCATTTACCTCCCAAACCGTGAGCTCCTTCAGAAGTGAGATCTAGTCTTATTCATTTTTCTGTTCCAATGGCTGGTGCATAATAGGTGCTTAAAGTCTGTGGTGTGAACAAAAGAACTGAACAGAAGTTTACATCCAAAACTTTTAATAAGACAAATAATGAAAAACTCTGAAGTCACTGATTATAAAGAATATGCAATCCATTTGGGATTTATTGCATTTAAAGAAAGCAGATTATTAAAACAGTAGGTATGATAAATACAGTAAGAAAATAACTTTAAATTTCAAACAAAACAAAGTAAATGAAGGACAGAATTCAGTCAATAAGAATAAGCAATGTAAAGGCAATAAAGTAGCTAAATCAGTTAGTGCTTAATTAGATCAAAGAAGGAAAAAGCAACTGATTCTTCCTCATGACAGTTTCCCAGCTAGATCTGAGGATTGAAGTTATTTAGGAAGTATGTTTTATAACAATTAGAAATATAATAAAGATGTAAATCAGGTTTATTAAAAGTTAAAGTTATTTGCTTAGTGGTACATAAAAGGCTTCAGAAAATTCAAGTTTAACAAAAAATGGAAGTGTAATCAAAGAAAGTGCACTTAAAGCTGTTTGTCAGCAATTAAAAAGTAGCTTACTATTACTATACTGGTTACTAGTAGACGACTTTTCAATCGCAAAGAGCGTAGTAATAACAATTCTCTTTCAAAAGTAGCACAACATATTTTTAAATAAAAGTAACCCCAAATGATGACCCTTTGCATTTTCATCTAATTCTTTTAGTGGCTTTTGCAAACCCTCACTAGAAGTGAATGTTCTTTTAGTAATGATTGTGGTTGCAATTCCTTTTAAAATTTAAAAATTCACATTAACTCTGCAGTAATGAGATGTGACGTGTGCATGCATGTGTTTATATATTTATCTTAATATATAAACACCACTATGTATAAAAGTTTTCAAATAAACTATCATTTATGTTATTCTCACAGTAGATATGTCATCTCATTCTCACAGTAGATCTGTCAGCTCAATATTGGACCTAAAAATGACGAGTAATTTTGCTGAAAAGAAAAAGTTGACTGCACATTCTACATATAACAAATGTACCCAAACTCCTCAGAACTAGTGATATTAATACATGTGTACCTTCCAGCAATGCTTATGTGAAGTACCAAAATCTCAAATAAAGCAAGCAGAGTAGCCGAATAGTAAGAAAACTGCTCTGCCTGATGAACAGCGGAGTAGAAGAGTGGGCCCCATCTTAGTATTTTCCACCAGCAAGAGGACCACAATCTAACACTGTTAAACAATAAACAAGGTAGGAACAAAAGGTGCATCTATCTACACTTCCAAATAATGTCTTAACTGTGCCCAAATACACACAGGGAAGGGGCAGGTGAGTGGAAGAATTACACTATTTTCTGATAGATACTTCTGAATCGCTTCTGAACTAAGTATTCTAGTCGGTTAAATTTTCATCCAGCCTCCAACCTTTCCTCCTCCACCTAATATATATACCAAGCGACTCTTGTGTCTTAGCAGATACATTCTTCAATGCTATAAAAGCTGATCTTTTTAACACCAACATTTTGTGGAAGTGATAATATTAAAATAATTAAGTAAATGGTCCACTTTTTAAAAGATTACTCAAAATCAACAAGCATTATTAAAGCTGTTAGGACAAAATAACTTTGGCCTCAGATTTTTGCTAGCTTCATATTTTACTTCCCTTAGTGATGTTCAAGTATTACAGGTTTAGAGTTATGACTACTTTACATGCTAAAGAAGCACAGAGGACACCTGATTAATAATAGGAAAATAATTTTTCAACCTTCCTTCCTTAAACAGGAATTGGACCATCCTATTATAAAGCCAAACTTTTACTGAGTGCTGTGTGCCACGTATGTATCAGGCTCTTTCACATGCCTTGGGAGCTTTATTCTCCTAATTCTCATATGAGCATCAGCTGTGTGGAGTGACTTCCCTCTTAACAGTAGAGGGAGGAGATGATGGAAAATGGAAAGCAAGCCTAATCCTGTCCTCCTTGGGAAAATGTCTCTTTTTCAACACAAAGGGATCTTCCCATTTCTATCCCATTGGGTCCCCTACTGAATCCTAAATGTTTCCTCTGAGTTATAATCTCAAAAGAGGAAAGTCACTGGGCTGTGATATAATAAACATAAGAATGTAAATGTTTTAAACAATGTTAAAGTTGTTTCCTTAGAATTTACCCAACATTATAAGCCAAAGTGTCTACATCAGTGTCTAAATCATTTAAAATTCAGTGTATTAAAAAGCAAGTAAGCGAGGCCTTGGTATCAGATAGACTGTAGGTATTTCATGTATCCACCCCAAGGAGACCACACTAATCACCCACTACCACTTGTAAATTATGAGACTTATGAGGTCTAGCAGAGACCAAGGCCGAGGACTAAAATAGTCAAAGAAGCATACTGTGTACATGTCAACCAACAGATTTTCATTAAAAAAAAAAACTGTTTGATACAAACCTACTGTAGTTCATGAATTTACTATGTGTAATCAACTCTTCACTTTGAAAAGAAAGTATCAGTTGAATCTACTTTGTAAAGTTTTAAAGAACATCTACTTGAGCATTTGCATTAGCAGTATTAATCAACCTGAGAATCAGAAAAAAAAGGTGCAAACATAATATTTGCCTTTGGCACAAGGACAAGTAACTGGTGCAGTCGGGCTCTACAAGAATAGCTCTTTAGCAGTCTGTAATGCTTGGTCTGCCTCTGCTACACTGTGGTTCACATATTGCTTCCCCGTTTGTCCACAAATTTATATCTGATTGAAAAGATAAGAGGAAAGAGAAGCAATAAAAAATGAATATATGATTTAGTCACATATACTTTACTTCTGTCCAAGTTTAGAACTGTGAGAACAAGCAAATAGCTCATCCCGATTGGGGCACTATCATTAAGAGATTCTAATAAGATTACTCATATTGTTTAACTGGGTTCAGAGAGTTAATTTAAAATATATCAATCAAGGAGAGTGCCAGTTGATAAGACTTTCCACCCCTTTTTGTAAATAGCTTTAACAGTTCTAGAAACTTCTAAATGTTAATTTGATAGGGAAGGACAGTTAATTATAACTTAAAATAGCTGGAGGGCTGGCCTGGTGGCATAGTGGTTAAGTCTGCGCACTCCACTTTGGTGGCCCAGGGTTTGCTCATTCAGATCCCAGGCGCGGACCTACGCACCACTTGGCAAGCCATGCTGTGGTAGGCACCCCAATATAAAGTCGAGGAAGATGGGCACAGATGTTAGCTCAGGGCCAGTCTTCCTCAGCAAAAAGAGGAGAATTGGTGGTGGATGTTAGCTCAGGGCTAATCTTCCTCAAAAAAAAAAGAAAGAAAGAGGGGCTAGTGCAGTGGCACAGGGGTTAAGTTCGCACGTTCCGCTTCGGTGGCCCAGGGTTTGCCAGTTCGGATCCCGGGTGCAGACATGGCATGGCTTGGCAAGCTATGCTGTGGTAGGCATCCCACATATGAAATAGAGGAAGATGGGCACAGATGTTAGCTCAGGACCAGTGTTCCTCAGCAAAAAGAGGAGGATTGGCAGCAGATGTTAGCTCAGGGCTCATCTTGCTCAAAAAAGAAAAAAAAAGGAAAAAATAGTTGGAGACACAGGAAGCACAGATACTGTATTCACATTAATTCATATGTGTAATTCTATCTTATTAAACAATTTCTACAAAATCTCAAGTTTCTAATTAGGATTTGTGGTGTAGATAAAGGCAATTTGGTAGCTGGGTTCTTTTGACTAAAGACACCATCATCTAGCACAGTTGCTAGTCCCTCACCATCCAGCGCCTCACAGCCAACCTTAAGATCTTGCGTGTCAGTGCAGAGGTACTTGCAGCAGGATTTGCGAGTCCTGCCTATAAGGCTTTGTGGGTTTCACTGCTGTGCACTTTATTAAAACTACTCCACCCTCCAAACCTAACTAACAAGTTGTTGCTCACGACGTGGGGAATATTTGGTGAGGGTGGTAATTTAATAAAGTACATGATTAAATGCAACATGATTTTACATTGTAAACGTCTTAAAAACTCAGGGTTTCAGCTACGTATCTTTTTCCTGAAACAAAATTTCTGCGTAACCCTTGTCCTCCCAGTTTTCCAATAATCTGCTTTATTAGGGACAATGATTAATAAAAGTTTTGAGCAAGAAGCCATTTAAAAACAATATAAAGTGTTCCTCAAGTCCTCTTTTTTCTCTCTTCTGTTTTTTTTCTTTTACATTTTCCACACATCAGATACTTGTCTTAGTTTCTGTTCTAGGCTTCTATGCAGATATTCCATATTAATGGCACTTGTTTGTTAAAATGGAGCAGCTTTAGGCACAATCGTCAGTTACTTCTGGCTCTGCTCTGTAGAGAAAGGCCTAAGGACTCAATCTCTGCGCTCTCCAGATAAGAACTTTCTAATTCTTGACAAGAACTAGATTGATTTATTTTTTTAACATGGTGGAAATTAGAACAGACCTTAAAAAATCCACAAATCCAACTGGTGTTATGTACAAATAAGCTTAGTTTTAGATGCTGGGTGCTGGAATGAGTCTGGGATATGCACAGGAAAGTGACATTCTGTTATAAAAACCACGACGCTGCTTTCCAGTCCCTTTTCAGTGGCTACACAACTGGAAAGGGGCCACGTGCTCTCCCTGGATTTCTGTACGGTGATGTCGGTGGCTGAAACCCTGGCTTAGAGCTTGCAGTTTAGCTCCCTTTTCTCCCGTGTGGAAGAGACATCAGGTCACTACCCTGTGGAGAGATTTCCTTTTTCTATTTGGTTTATTTAAAAATCACTTATTCTGATTGACCTGTAAGAATGAATGATATAAAGAGCTATACAAATAAATTTTTTCAAATTGATAAAACTATTCATACTTTTTTGAAACAGGAGTTAACACGAAGAGTCTGTCAGAAGTATCTACTGTTTCGAAGGAAATGGAGCAGCACCAAATGGGTCTAATTCGACTGACTGGGACTGTTGGGACTGATGTGAAGTGGTGCTTTGCACCACAAGTTCTGTAAAGGGCACGGCACCAAAATCATCCATTTTCAACGCATCTGCACTGTGGAATGACCCATGTAGTGAATTCGGTCTTGGCCGCCCAGGCAGGACGGGATTGTGTTCAGCACGGATGTCGCTCAGGCCCTGATGTGAAGGGTGCCACGGCAGGTCCGGAGGATGGAAGGGCTTGGCACCGAAGGGGTCCAACAGACTCTCCTCGGGTTGCAGGACATTCCCTCTGTCCTTCCCGTCAGTCAGGGCAACACTGATGTTCTCCTTGGAGTCTGAGATGGTTAAAAATTCATTGCTGCTTTGAGAGTCTCGGCGGCCCACTTTTTTGTGCCTGCGAGCCCGCTCTGGAGTGCGGTAGGTGGGCTTCACAGTCTTCTTTGTGCTAGTTGGCGTGCCATGATGCCGCTTCCCATTACTTTTGGACATATCCTGCTTGGTGCGCCTTTGGCGAGAAGACAGTTTCTGTAAGCTACGCTGTTTAACTTTTTGCTGCTGACTCCCAGTGATTTCCTCAAAGGGCACAAGTCCAAAAAGGTCCTCGTTGCTGCCACTTTTACTTGTTGATGTGGCAAAGGGCTGAAATGGAGTAGAGCCAAATATATCTACGCTTTTGGGACAACCAGGGAGAGTATGTGCTTCGGGCCCCACTACACGGCAGTCTTGTATATTCACCTTCTTGCTAAAGGGTGCCTTTGTGAATACATCAAATTCTTCTTGCTCTGGTCCCACAGTAGGAAAATGGATCTGCTGAGAGAGATTCTTTTCATTCTCTCCTTGTTGGGACTGTTGAGCACGCACTGCAAAGAAGGGGACAGCGCCAAATACATCAAACTCCTGTTTGGGAGTCTCCAGTGCAATATCAGAAGGCAGCTGGGTTGGGGTGAGGAGTGTTATATTGGGTTCTTGGATGGGTCCACTGCCAGGTTTGTCTCTGCAGACAGGGCTCACGTTACTGTACTTTGCTTTGGCCTGCTCATAATCAGAATCGGAGCTGTGTTTCTCCTCCTCTTCCTCATCTTCAGAATCCATGAGGAGAGGCCTGTGACCCAGATTTTCCGGTTCGGTATCGTCATCATTAAAATCTCCTTGCTCTCCCTGAAGAACTTCTTCATCCTCTTGCTCTTCCTCTTCACTGCTCTTGGGAGAAGGGGGATCAGATTCAAAATCACTTTCAGATTCGTCGTTCCCCTTTTGCACTTGACCCTGTACTGATGAATTCTCTGAGGCTTTCTTTCCAGTCCGGTGGTCTTTAGATACTGGACTGACTTTTCTATTCTTGATAGGGCTTGCAGTGCTGTTTTCTTGATTTATGGATGAATGTTCAATTTGCTTTTCAGGGGAACCTGAAGATTCAAAGAAAAATTATTATAGCTTTCCAATGCACTTCAAAAACCATTTGCACTAAACAACATGTACCAACACAAAGCATTACCAATCCCTCATACGAGCCCCCTTAGAGGAAGAAATAATGTCAATTCTTTGTCATTAGGCTTAGGAAATGCATTTGTCCTCAACTAGATGGCTACGTCCTTTAGTGCAGACAGATTTGTCTCCATACCCTACACAGCACCTTCTCATCTTAGGCCCTCACTGACAGCTAGGTTTTATTTACAGAACCCAAAACAGGACTCTGAATATAGTACACGAGCAAATTTTCTTCTTCCACCTTCAAAATAAGATTATTCAGCTAGTTGCCCCTACCTTAGATCCCACATTTACCAAACAACCTTCTGCTTATAATTCAACTCTATTATAAAGTTTTCCCATAGAGATCAACAAGCATGAATAGCTTGTCTGCTTAGTTATATGTCTCACTATAATTTTTTTAATTGGCATTCTGGTTTTTTGTCAACTAGAATCTTATAAGTTGGGTTAATATGAGTGCATCCCCATAGCCTCAACAAAGCTAAGGACCACGTCCTGAACTGGGACAGTACCAAGGACATCTGCCTTCTCTAGATAACACATCTTCCTTTAACTATCATAAAACTAGACATTGCATTAAAAGCATTCTACCTTTTAAAAAAATCTTAACTATCAGTATGTTCACTGTGTGATAAGTAATAAAATTGCATCGAACAAATATAATGCTTTACAATTTCACTGAATGGTATGTAAGAAAGAAAGATAGTATATTAGTTTACATGGAAATATACTGCCCTCCCAATACACTGGTATATTAAATTGACTTTCCAGAGGTAGGGATCAATTTGAATGGATCCAACCACATATCCATTGATTCCTTCCCTTTCTTTGACTAAGATCAAAGAGTTTCAAAACAATTAGCTAGAGTTGGAAGTGTAGTCTGTGGTCATGAAAACTAATTAGCTTATGATGGAAGGACCATTCGGGTCTTGTTATTAACATGGTGGTCCCTATGGCATATGACACCTCTGAGTTATTTCTTTTCCTTTCAAAGTCAGCACTGTTGTCTTCCCACCTCTCTGACTATTCCTTCTTGGTCCTATTTTTAGAGACTTCTCTTTCCTAACATCTCCTTAATGTATGTTTCCCAGGCTTCTATCATTGGCTGTCTTTCTCCCTCTGCATGTCCTCCCCTGGGTCTTAACTTCTTGTGTGTTAACTGCCACATATACCATAATCACTGGATCTCTAATACTTACCATGAATACTTATCTTATTCATCTAACACTTATCATGAATATGTATCCTAGCATTACTTCAAATACAGTAATTTCAAAAGAGATCATCTTTCCTCTTCTGTGCTCCTCACCAGTTCCTTCTAAATTAGTGAACAACACTTCCGTCTACTAGTTCTGCAAAGCAGCAGAAATCTGGAAATCATCTTCCCTCTTCCCACCAGATAGTGTTTTCAAATCTCTTGAATCTGCTCCCTCCTCTCCCTCTGCCAGGTATCTCTTTCATTCCCTCCTTATCTCTCATCTGGCAACTCTTTAGCTTCTAAACTCGCCCGTCAGCCTCCACTCCCATATCCCTCAAACTGCTCCTCTACACGGACACCAGGATGACTCTTCATGTGGCCACTGCTTAAAACCTTTCCCTGGCTCTCTAAAGTCTCAGCCCTTAGCCCAGCACTTCTCTATCTGGATTCTGTCCGACCACATCTTTAGCCTCAGACCCTGATGTTTCCCATGGGTATCCTTCATTATAGCCACACCCAAACTCTCCCTACTCAAACTCAGACACCGAAGAGATTTGCATAAAGTTTTTTTGAGCTATCTTGCTATCCAACCTCTTAATGTTGGCTATCAGAAACAGGAACCTAGTAGATCTGGGTATCAAGGGGCACTGTGCTGTTTTAACATCTCTCTACCATTGTAATACCGGACCTCAGTATGAATCCCACTCCCACCTGACTTGCCTAGCGTACCTGGCTGTATTTCAAGACCCAGCCCATGTCACAGCCCTTCAGAGGCACTCCTCAAAAAATACCCATATTTGCTGGTCCTGATGAATCTAGTACAAGCCTTAACTGTAGCACCTATTGTACTGTATTACAGTTATTTGTTTGTCTGTTTTCCCTACTTGATTATGAGCTCTTAAACACAGGCCTATTTATCATTTACCTCATATATCATTCATCTCTATGCTAGCACTGTGCTCAATCAATATTTGTTGAATGAAACAATCAGCAACTACTCTGAGCTCATAGCTATGGACACGTAAGTATTCAATATACTCAGAATACAATAAAGAAAGTAACAGAAAAATAAACTTTACATTTGAGATGTTTTTGCCTCAGAATTCAGTCACTCACATTGTTTTATTTGATTCAACGAAACATTTTATAGGGCACTTTACTACATGCTGTATACACTGATCATACATTGGTGAATAAACAAACAGTCTCTGCCTTCAGGAGTCTACAATCCAGCGTGGGAGACAGAGAGTGTAAGTAAACTTAAATTGTGACGGGCGCTCTGAAGTAACAGGGCAGGGCGCAAATCCCGGGGCCAGGGGAAGGGGCGCATAAACCTGCTCCGGACAGTCAGCGGAGGCCTCCCGAAGGAGATGACAGTTAAGACTGAGCAGTGAGAAGGAGTCAGCCGTGCAAAGGACAGGCAGAAAGCTGCTCCAAGGAAAGGCTACAGCAATGAGAAGGCCAATTCAAAAGAGGCTGGCATGTGTAAGGGACTGAAAATAGGCCAGTGTGCATGGAGCACAGTGAGCAAGGGGAACACTGTAGCAGATGAAGTAGGAAAGGGGAAAGGACGTGGCTGTGAAGGTCCGTTTAAGGCCATGATAAGGAGTTTGGATTTTGTTCGAAATTCAGTGTGCAGTGGGAGGCCATTACAAGGCTTTATTTAAAATGGATGTCACGGTCAGATTTACATTTCAAAAAGATAACTCACAGCCATGTAGAAAAAGGACTGAAGAGAGGGGTGCAAAAGTGGGGAGAGTAGGGAAGAGGAAACTAGTAATTCAAGTTAGAGATGATGGTGCCCTTGGACGATGGTGGTGGCAGGGTAAATAGAAGTGGAAGAATTGGAGAGAGATTGAAGAGAAAAACTCTAGATGGATGATAGTGCCATTAATACAAACAGTAAAGAGTGAGTTAATAAATTGGGAAGTAGAGGAGATGAACACAAATTTGGTTTGGGACACAACGCTTGAGGTATCTGTGAGACATTAAGTGCAAGCAGGTATCTGTGGCTTGAACACAATGTTTGGGTTTTGGCTGGAGAAAACAGATTTGGAGTCATCACCACGCAGAGGGTATGTAGAAAGTCCAAGTCTGAAGGAAATCACCTGGAAGAGAGTACAGAAGAAGAAAAGGGGATCCAACACTGAGCCCTCATGTATAAAACATTCAGAAGTCAGCAGAGGAACGTGCAAAGCAAACTGGAAACTGCTACAGAAGGCGACCAGAACCAGGCGAGTGCAATGTCACAGAAGCCAGCAGAGGAGAGTGTTCCCCAGGGAGGGAGGAGAACCTAGTGGGTGACGCAAAGAGGGCCAATGAGCTGAGGACAGAAAAAGGCCACTGGCTCTGGTCAGCTCATGTAGTTTGTTGGCAACCCTGAAGTGAGGAGTGGGAAATCTATGGGGCTGAGTGGAGAGGGGGAGCGAATACATGGAGACTTCCATCAGGTCATACTTTAATACAAATATAATCTTCATCCATTATTCATCTGCCAGTTCCTTCAAACCAGCCAAGAGCTACGTGCAGGATCTTTACAAATTTATAATAGGCTTATCTTAAATCCTAACAAATTAAAACCAAATCAAATGCAGATTCTCAAGTTTGACTTCTCCATACAGCATACTTCTGATATGAAAAATAAAGATTACTTTTAGATTAGCCGTAGAAGTTATTTTAATGAATTTTTATTCAAAATCAAAAAATGTAATGGCTGAGACATGCAATCATCCTTCACTTTGGGATATTTCCCCTAAGATATATTTTAACTTATTACACCCTCAAACTACTTATCACCCACAGAGAGCCACACTGTGCACCCCTCACGCCTGCTCACAGACACCTCAGGAACATCCCATACATTTCCCAAAGCGTATTCTGCAGAACACTATTCCCGTAACAAGAACCAGACAGTTCTGTGGTCTTGGGCAACTGAGTTTATGCAATGCTGCACCATGCAGTGTGCCTCCACCCCTACTCCCCGGGAAGAGGCTCATTGTATTAAGGTGCTGACAAGTTCTACCCCAAAGAATCTGTTTAATCTTAGGAAACCTAGGATTTCCAAAATTTGCTTCACTACACACACTTTTATTTACATGGAACACGAAATAATCTTTGTAAACAATTTTGCAAAAGGCACTTTGGGAAAATGCTGCTCTCCAACTTCCCCGGGAAAATTTCCATTTCTAGGGCACACAGTTTTGTTGCTAAAGGTCTTCTGGAACATTTAACATAGTACAGAGTCCTTCCATTGACTTTCTTTTTGTTGTTGTTATATTTTAATCCCAGCCTTCCAAATTAACCCTTTCCTTTACCCAACTGGCCAACATTGCTTTCCAAAACACATTTATCACTTTCTTCTTCTCATTCTGTCTGTCCTTCATCAGCTTCTTAAAGTTGTATTAATAGACATATATATTTGTTATCAAGTGCTATAGAGATATATTTTGTTAATTATCATTGTGGATCTAAATTTGTGGGGTTTTTTCACTTACCATTTTTAATGTGTCTTTACAAGTATCAAGATAGTCCATTATTAATTCTGATAGAAACACAATACAACATTGTATATATAGCATTTAACTATTTACCTATAGAACCTCTAGGTTGTTTCCAGTTTTTCACATTTTAAATAGAACCATGATCATGTACTTTTTCGTTGAGGGGAAAAAAGAACAGAAAACTCTCCTTTTTAAATATTAATTTCACTTTACCAATTTACTATTATTCCCTCCTTTTGCATAATTAATACACTGCTAGTAAAGTTAACCCAGTAACAATCTCTGACAAGATCATAGCTAAATACTACTCTCTTCCTTCATAAATATGAGGGAATATATATTATCATATGAGCAAATAATATAATAGCAGATTCTACTTCACAGGATTGTTGTAAACGATGGACCTAAAATAGTGCCTGACACATAAGAAGCACTCGATGGTTAACTATCATCACCATCTCCAGGGCAAGGCCAAAGGCAGTTATGTCATACATCATACTCCAACCTTCTAGCAACTTTTCTGTACTCAATGGTTGAATGTGAATCTAAAGGAGAGGAATGAGTAGGGAGGAGGGTGCGATTCCATGGCTAATCCAAGGATAGTTCAGGTCCATTTTAGAACTGGCCAGGAATAAGTAGGCAAACAAATGTATATGCACACACGACAAGGGTACATTTTAGATCCTGGAAACTATATCTCTGATTTTTAAATAGCTATAGTTGAGAGCACAGTATAAGAAATTGCAAAGGACTAGTTTCAAAAAGAGCAAGAGAAGACACACAATGATCTATGCCATCTTTGTGGGTGCAGATTACATCCCTGAAAAGTATGGGCAACTGGGGAAATTTTCTGTTGGTATAGACAGATTGGTTATTTCTTATTGTCTCCCCTTCATAAAACTAAAACAAGCAATCAAAAAAATTTATCCAAATTCCTTTTTTCTCCCATATTCTCATAACCCATCCTGACACTGTTTAAATGTTTCTCTATTTCTTCATCTTTCCACTCCTTCACAAACTGTTATAGAGTCAAGGACAGCAGTGAGCCTCGACAACAGCATACTAAGAGCAACTTAAATGTTAAGCACCATTAAGCACCATTTAAGTATATGCAGTCATCTCTTCCAGCACCTCCTGGTTAAGTTCCAAGCTGCCAGTGACAACAATCCTAAATAAGGTTTCACTTTCTGTAGTAACAGCTATCTACTTAATCGTCCTCTCTTCACTGTGAAACTATAGAAATGAGAAAGAAATGGGAATTATACAAAAATAAAAACTATTTCACTATATTCTAAGGCTTTTAGTCCTGTTCCATAGACACAAAAGATTGTCAAAATAAGTACTACAAGTTATGAAGTTGGTTACCAACTGTGCAATGGATAGTACTTTAAAATGTGACTTCATAGCTAGAGTGCCATCAAATTTATAATCTATTTCTTTGCCTAAATATATTCGTGTAATAAGAAAAAAAAGAGAGAATTCAGATATTCCTGTCGTTTGCTCCTGGTCAGGCCAGATTGTTTCTTCAAGCTGTTTAGAGTAAATATTACACAATTGATCCACTATAAAATTTAAATCAGGATTATTTCACTGCTTAAGTTAATTTCCCCAAAGTATAGCTTAAATACGTTGCTTTATAATTCAATATATCCTAAATCCTACTAATCCCTATATTTACTGAGATTTGTATTATTAACATAAAAATGGCTGTTTTTTAAGTAGGTGGAATGGGAGCTATTATATTTAGAATAAGTGATAGGAACATGTATTTAAAGCATAAACAAGTGTCTAGAATGTGCCCAGGATCAAATCTCAGTTAGATCTTTTCTCAATTAATTTTAGTAAAACATTGTAAAATTTCATATATTAAGCAATTTCTATTTCTGGCTCTAAGTAAGGCCTTCTTCTTTCCTTAAATTAAATGCAGTAGAATGATATTTTGATGGCTTCCAGTCAGGATATTCTTTATTTCTGTTTGTGCCTTGGAACTACAACCTGTAAAAATTTCAGCTTTTTGAGTAATCCTCATCTTTTGAGGTTGGGTTTGATGGCTGAAAACAGCCAAAATCCAATCAGAGCCAAATCCTGAGAATGAGATGAGTGAAAGAGATAGACAATGCAGACTTGGGTAAATTATTAAGAACAGCAATGATGGGTTATGAAGTCTGAAATTCTCTTGTGTGGCATGTAAACTGTCTCTCAGGGAAAAGTTAGAGCAATGGAAGTCACTAAAGTATCAAGAGAACTAGTACTTATTTACACACATAAATTCTGCTGACTAAAGTTATTCTCACCACTTTACGGCTTAATATACCTCATATGCAGAATTTCAAAACAGTAGTTCACAGCGAACTAAAGAAGGGTTCAATTATTCAGTACCGTCAGTAAAATAACAAGCATTTACTAAATAAGTGAAACACCAAATTAACCATTTGGTAGCTGTCTACATAAAAGTATACAGCATACCTCCCTCCCTTCAGCAGAGGCTACTAAATGAAAGTGTCCCTTGATGACCAGTGTTCTCATTTGGAGTCATGCAGTACTTAGTGTCTCACTTTCCTCATCTGTGAAGTAGGGATAGCAATAGTATCTACCTCAAACAGGAGTGGCAGGGATTAAGGTGAGAACACAAGGAAGGTGCTTACAAGGCTGTTAGCTGGCATGTTGTGGGTACTTAGTAAAAGGGTACATTATTATTACTAATGCATTAGAGTATCATTTCATGATTATTTATGGAGTACCTATTATATAATTCTAATGGTACTAAAAGATGAATCCTAGGGGACAGTAACTAATATTGTCAATTGCACAAATGCAGTGCTAACGGTTTTTCATACATTATCTCCTAATTCCCCACCACTAGACTCCCACAAGAACATTAAGGTGAAAATGCTCTGTAAGGTTTGCTACGATCTTTCCTCTTCAATGTTATTAATCACATCTTCAAAAATGTTCCCCTTGCTTTCCATGTCAGATCACTGTCATGACTTCCTACCACTTCAAAGATGCGTTGTTACCCCCCAACGCTCACTCTTTGGCTTTCTCTTTTCTCTTCCATTTCTTTCTTTTGGTGAACTTAATCCTGTTTTATAGCTTCAAGCATATCTTGAAAGCAAAAAACAAGAAGGCATTTTTTAGAGATACAGTCCAATCTTTTTATACATAAAGAATTTGAAATTAGGGAATAGTTGAATGCCTTGCCCAAGTTTAAGGCCATACATCAAGGCCATAGTGATTTCTCTGCTGATGACACTAGTTTAAAACTGTCATCTGTAAATTCTCTCACTAAACTACCCATAGAATATCATCACCAGAAACATTCAATATAGCTTATCATCAACCCCCTACAAAATACCACCACAGACTTGTCTTGCATTTCTTCTGTATCCTCTTTACAAAGCTATGCCTGAAAGGTTAAAAAAAAAAAAATACTAATAGAATGAGCACTGTATTGTTTTTATTTCAACAAATAGTGTTTTTCTGAACTGGTACAATAAATACCTTGGGTTGAGTATTCTAAAGTCTTATAGTCTTGTGTTGAGTATTATATAGTAGGGTTAAGTTCTAGAAATACTATAAGGCTTTATGAACAAATGAAAGAATACTCAGCTGTATAAAATCCACAGAAGATAAACATCCAAAACAGTCTCAATTTCCTCACCTATAAAATAAGGACAATAATGGAACTTACCTGATAGTGCTGAACATTAAATAATATTCACTTTATTTAGTGAAAGCTCATTAAATATTAGGGTGTGTGTGTGAGAAAGAGAGAGAGAAGGAATATATTCAATATATAGAGAGAGAAAGAATATATTAGAATATATATTAGATTACCAAAGTATACTTTGATAATGAATTCATTCATCAAGATATTACATGGCATACAAAGATGAATAAGACAATTCCTGAATTGACTTCAAGAAGCTTATCATTCACTTTAACAATTGTGAAACCCATGTACTAATCCTGCTTCTAGTGATCTGGAAAATGACTGACCAAGGTAGAAATAATTGATAGGTTCTAAAGCACAAGCTTACCAAACCAAATGAATATAAAAACATGAATCAGCCAAATGAATAGAAGAACATAAATCTGTCCATTCCATGCTTGAGTTTTCATAAAAGGAAATTTCTAGATGTTAATATTTCAAAGATATCACAGTCTTGCACACTCCAAAAGAGGATTCCAAATTCAAAAGCTAAAATTTGTAGTCAATTTCCAGACATTTATTATGCTTTTAAACAAATACTTCATGAAAAGAAGGAAACCCTGGTTAATGCCACACTATTTTAAATAAATATTATAATTGATGTATTCTTAAATCACATAAATGAACCTTCATAAACTACATCAAAAAATTCAAAATATTTAGAAAATGTTAAAAAAAAGTAGGGCAAGGGGCATGTTTGCATCATACTATTCATGTCACCAGTCTTCAAATCAGGTTTCCATCTTTTAGAGGACAGTTCTTTTAGTTATAAAACAGGTGGTACATTTTTAATCATATAAGAAGCTTCCAGTTTCAAGGAAATTTTGATGTTCTTTTCTTCGCTGTCAGATTATAGAGGATGAATGGCTTGAAACTGCTATTGTAATTACATGCCTTCTGTTGTCTCATCATTTAGGGTATCAGGGAGGGGCTGTAAGACTTTGGAGCTCACTTTGAATTGGTAGCATACTGCCTGCCATCATTTCCCAGCAATTTACCATGCCAGGCCCAAGGATTAGTGGATTAGAAGGTTTTATCAAAATCTGTACTATTTCTCTGAAGACAAGCCAAGTGACAAGCCCTGAATATAAGAAAAGAATCATACTAGTTGTGAACAGTATTTCCCAGCCAGATTAAAAATGCTGTAAAACTGACATTTCTATTATGTTACTCATATTATTGTAGATTTTTATTAAAAACAGGCCACTTAACACGTTTATTTGTTTTGTTATTATTTACCCAACAGAGTTTAGAATCAGAAGTGGATTCCTACTATTAAACTATCTGACTTCAAGCAAGTCACTGACCCTCTCTGAGACTCAGTTTCTAGTATATGTCTATAGTAGAATTCAACAAATGGTAACCATTACTGCTGACATCCTGGAATAGAAAAATTCTTGATGTTCAAGTATTATATACAAGGTATAAAGGTATAAACACTATACCTCACCATGGCTTATATAATGATCCAGCATTTAGACTGATAATCTGTAATAGTTTATGTTCCAACAAATATTTCCTATATTTAATGTGACCTTTCCCAACCCTAAACCCAGTTTAACTTCCTATTAGGTAATGAGACCCATGAGGTGGTTTGGGGTTTGGAAGAGTAGGGTAAATTCACCAAATCTAATTAAAAATAAAATGCAATACAAGAAATATAAAACTTCAGTGACCTAATTAATATGGGCTATATGTCAACAAAATTCTTCAAATACTATACATTTCAGAAGTAGTGAGCATTTATTAAAATTAGGTAGCCCACACTATAATTCACAGAGCCACACATCCTATGTTGGTACACAGACTAAGTGTAAAAAGATGCCTTGGGGAGAAGGAAGGCTGTGTGGGTTTCAGGACAGGAAATGAATATATGCTTTTAATATGACTTCTATGTATATACTGTAGTGAATACTGGCAGTTAATGCTTTAGTAAAAATAGAAATGGCACTACTAAAACAGTTCTCAGTATTGAAAAGCTTCACAGACAGGTTCTATCTACATTTTAAAGATTTCATGCAGTAGTTAAGAGAATACTAGCTTATTATTACTGGAACTTCATACTGCCACTAGCTGGATAGCAGTTGCAAAACTTAACACTAAGATTTTAGAACTTAGTAGTAAGTAGTAAAAATATTATTTAATAACACTACCAACAACAGCCACAATAGCAACCAACATTGAGGATGTGTGTGCTTTGTATAATATTCTCTAATTCAATCCTTTCAAGAATCTCATCAAGTAGCCAATATAATCCTCAATTTAAGATAAAGAAACTCTCCAAGAAATTAGGTAACACCCAATATCACATGGTTAATCTGTGATAGAACTAAGATTTACACCCAGGGCCTATAATTCCAAAGTCAATGTTCTTTATGATATACCACACTACTAATCTCAGTTTAGTAACCTGACATAAAAGGTAAATATAATTCCATGATTATTAAAATATATACTTATGGAATAAGATATTAGCTTTACATACAGCACCAAACAGATTCTTGAGATGATTGTTTTTTGCATAAATGGATAATTACAAAATTTAATTTTGCCCATAAAGAAATGTTTAAAAATAAGAAGAGGAAAAGCTAGATTTGATTCATTTTAAGACACAATCTACCAAAATGTTATCTTCAGTTAAGCTTCCTAAAAGTCTGAAAGTGAGATCATAAGCTAAGGCACCAAATAAATCAGAAAGGCGCATCTATGTGAAGAAACTAAGGTAGGCCAGCTGACCGTACCAATCTGGAGTACATGTAGCTGGTAAAGAGATTGAAGCAGTACCTCAAAAATTCACAAGGAAAATTATGTCCAAAATAGAATTATTTACCCAGCCAAATTATCAATCAAGTGTCAGTTTAGGAAAAAAAGATATTTTTAGGCAGCAAAGTTTACAACTTTTCCTCCCATGCATATTTTCTCAAGAAACTATTAGAGAAGTTGCTCTACTAACAAACCAAGAAAGAGGAAGAGAAGAGATCCAGGAATTCCCAGGGAGACTAATGGGTGGAAAAAAATACTAGGAGGATAAGTGTGTGGCAGGCACAGAAAGCAACTAATTCCAACTGCAGAGCTCCATGAGAGATGTAACCAAGTAAAAATGAAAAGGATAGCCACCTTAAAACGGGAGGAAATCTACACTTCTAAAAAGAGATGAATCAATGGCAGGGTACATAAAAAACTAAGGGAAGAAAAACATAGCTATTTTTATAAACATAATTATAATTAACTCCAGGAAAAATAAAGCCTTACAGAAGAAAGGAAATGTAATCACAGTATTCTGGACCTCAGTTGTGACAACTATTTACATATTCAAAAAAATATACACATTGAACGATGACAACCAACAACTGTGTCAAAACTGTACTGGCAGGATGGGGGAAGGACACGTGTATGATTGCTTGTGTCTATGTGAGAGGCCTAATGTGTAACGAACCTAAATCCTCATTTTCCACAATAGGAAGTCCATGGATATTATGTAAAATTGAAGGAAAAAAAAGTAAGAAATAGCAGAATACGCATGACATATTAAAATGCCAGAGGAAACAAGCTACCTCCGAGTAGTCTGAACAGGGAGGGAGCAAGCAGAGAAGTGATTTTTTTCATTATAAATCTGTTAAATCCAACTTTTTCAAGTACATACATATATTATTTTAATTACAAAATTAGCATAAAAATAAGTTTGTAAAATTATGAAAACCAAAGAAAAAAACTAATCGATTACCATTTCAAGGTTAAGATTAAAAGTTTTAACAGAAACTTTTTCTTTCAAAATAAAGAGTATAATTCCTAATAAAACCAGTGTAAGGGACACTAGATTCAGGACAGTGGGCCACCTTCTTAAACATACTTTACCAGGAGACTTAAAATTTGCTAAATTCTTACAGCATTCTGCCTCACAATTGAATTCATTTTATTCTCAAGTAGCATTTTCCATATGGTTTACCTAAAATGAAATTAATTGTCAACTCTCAGATTCAACTAAGATGGATTATCACATATACGTATCACTCTGTATTGTACACACATACACACTTAGAAGTAGTTTCTTCCCTGTCTTCCATCCTAGTCCTGCAAATCTCCAGATGCTCACGATGCTAGGTGGAGTATATTTTCGTTGGATACAATTCTTTTTTATTTTCCAATTTCTTCCTAAAGCTTATGGAGAACTTAATTTTTGTCTCAGTAGATTCACTTATTTTACTATTAGAGGAAAATGAATACCCCCAAATATTTTATTTTTACCAAAAAATTATACATAACCAAGTATTTCTAAGCATAATGAATAGATCAGTGGCAAAAAGTTATTTTTAAATTTTTTATTTTAATTATGTATTTGGATTCTGATAAATATAAATTAACGATGCCAACAGAGCAAAGTGACGACCTCTTCTTCTCCATCTGGATGCACATTTGTCCTATGACCATTCCCTCCTTTATTCCAGTCTATGAACTCAATTTTTCATAACCAAACCCTTCCAATGTTCATGTTCACACTAAATCTAAAAAGATTTTTTGACAAGGTAGCATTTATATCAGAGGTCACCGTCCTAACACTAAGGATGAATTTTTAAGAATAGTCATAATTTTTTCATGCCTCCAATGAATATTATTAGGTATTTACTGGGTTGGCTACTGGGCAGGATTCAAAGACACATAATTCATGTTTCCAACCCTCAATAAGCTTAAAATCCAATCGAGAAGTTAAATATCCACAGTAAAAAGAAAACCAACATAACAATAGCAGCAATCAAGCTCAAATCTGTGAGCATATTTCTGACTACAAAAATCTTAGGCCTACTGCAAAATAAGGGTGCCCAGGAAAAAGGCAAATCACTGCGGCTGACTCTAGTTCCTGACTCCACCATTCATTCCCCAGGGTTCTTTCAGAAGCTCTTAAAGAACAGAGAAGAAGTTACATAGATAGTGCAAACCTGAAAAGGATTATGCAGCTCCTACAGTAGAAAAAGAGATGGCACTGAACCGCTTTCTGCCACAAATAAATCAGAATGTGAAGTCAATGCTTACTACGTTCTTGAGAGAGTATACAGGCCATTTTGAGATGAAATCATTTCTTTAAAAAGCAGTAACATTTTAAGACCAAGGATACTGGGAGTGTGAAAGAGTACATCTATGCGGATTAAGTAAATAGACACAGTAAACTATCTTCCCAGTTAGTGATGTCGTGTCATTCATGAAAAAGATAATTTGAAGGAAATTATCTTTCCTTCTTTTTTTAAGGAAAAATTGAAGGAAAAAATTTGAAGGAAAAATTTGAAGAAATTATCTACTTCAAATCAAGCAGAAAATGACAAGAATATGGACTGTTTTCAATAAGTGGCAAAGAATAAAACATGGAATGTGAAAGTATGTAGAAACACTCTTTTTTTTTTTTCTGCTTTTTCTCCCCAAATCCCCTCAGTACACAGTTGTATATTTTTTTTTAGTTCTGGGTCCTTCTAGTTGTGGCATGTGGGACGCCACCTCAACATGGCCTAATGAGAGGTGCCATGTCTGCGCCCAGGATCTGAACCAGTGAAACCCTGGGCCGCCGAAGCAGAGTGCATGAACTTAACCACTCAGCCACAGGGCCAGCCCCTAGAAACACTCTTAATTACTGTGCTATATATTTTGGATAACCAAATACGAATGCTGAAAAGCTGTAACATTGTCTCAATGTATTCATCAGAAATCCTGAAGACTTATTTCTTATTGTGGCTTTACATTCATAAGTTTTTCTTTTGTTGTTGTTCCCCCTTGCATATATTTTTTTAAATGACAGTGATGATGTTACATATGTAACTTGCCTGAGTGAGAAACAAAAGGAACAGAACCAGAGAACACAGCTGATAGCTACCTCGACTATATTAAACAAAACCTTTACCTTCCAATGAAGCAAGATTTCTTTCAATAGATTTCTCTTTTCTAAGATTAAACTCATTTTTTCCATTAAGACCATACACACACACAAATCCATTTATACCAAAGGGGGAATCCCAATCCATCCTAGTATCTTCAACAGTGTTAACTGGGTAATTACTTTGAAAATAATACTACAAATATTTTTAAAGGTGAATAATAACAATATTTAAATTATAGATTGAAATCAAAACAAGTATGTAAGAAGAAAAGAGTATGTAATCCCTCACAAAAAGACTGTAACAAATACAAAATCATTAATACTTTTTAAATGCAGCTACAACAGAGTATGTATAAACTACAAAAATAGGATTTTTAAGCAAAAATTAGGGGTAAAAATGTCTTAAATGTATTTTAAATATACAAAAGGGTGAAACGTTTTCATGCACGAATTTTTTTCAACAGTATCGAACAATAAAGGTAAAAAGAAACAGTTATGGTTCAATTATGTAGATCAGCATTTTCTATGCTGGCAAAAGGCACACTTGAACAACCCAATGGAAAGAACAACACTGGGAAGACTAGGATAGCTAAAGGTTAAAATAACTTTCTATTCTCTTTTCTGCAACGAACACCTGATTCTTACTTAGACTTTATATTTACTAAGGGTTTTTGTTGTCGTTGTTGCAGTTCTTGCGTGTACTTTTAATGGTAGTGATGATGTGACGTATGTAACTTGCCTGAGTGAGACATGAAAGGAACAGAACCAAAAGGATCTTCTGGAGGATGGTTATGTGGAGCAGAAAGTGGGTCTACATTCTTATCTGAGGATGCTTTCTCCTCGAGCCTGTCTGCAAAAATAAGATGAAACAAAACAAAAATAAAATGAAAACAAAACGGTCTTTAAATTAAAAACAAAAAGTAGTATACAATATAAATAAAAGTAAAAAGTACACAAAGCAACAGCCTTTTTGAAAAATATTAGATTCAGAGTTCATTTTTGTAAGTATTAGGAGGTAGTCCTGAGTTTAATACGTATTTGTTGCTACAAAAGCAAGCTTAACTCTATAATCCCAGGGCCAGATTTCACTAAATACAATTAACCTAATAAATAACCTAGTTTGGTTTATTTAAATACTAGTTGTCTTCAACTTGTAACATATTGGACCTGAACTTAAACCCAGTTAACTAAACAGAGACATATTTGGCAGACTTTCTCCAAAAACACATATGGAAAAAATACTGCAAATGGTCATTCATGCATAAAGTAGGTAAATCTTATTTCTCAACAGCAATAAAAAGTAATTCACTGTATTTTACGTTATTGTTCATTTCTCTTTTTACTTTGTAATTATTAAACCATTCACATAACATACAAAGATATAAATATTTCTCTACTAAATTAAAAGCCTTAACAGAATTTATTATTTCATCCAACAAATATTTGAGCATCTAGTAAGTGCCAGGCACTGTTCTAAGCAATGGGCATGCAACATGAAACGAAACAAAGACGCTTGCCCTCATGGAGTTTATATGCTGGCATGGAAAAACAAATAATAAGCAGTGAACATAAGGAGAAATATATGCAAATGTTAAAACCAAAGCCATAGAGAAAAACGTAGTGCAGGGTAAAAGGAAAGAAGGCAGTGGGCACAGATTGCAGTAATAAATAGAGTGATTCGAATAGGGACCAGGCGAGAAGAGGCTTCCAGGAGGCAGGAAGTGGACACGGGGGGAAGTACACACCAGGCAGAGAAGAGCTGGAGCCAAGGCTCTAGGGCAGGAGCAGAACCGGAGTGTCTGAAGAGGAGCTGATGTATCCAGATTCCCTAGTAGTGATTATCCTTTCTCTGTTCTTAAACTATGCACATCAGAGGCACTTCATCAGTTGAGAACTTCCGGATTTTTGTAAGATGTCTCTATCCTGATTCTTAGCAATCTAACACATACCATCAGGGACCCATTCTGCCTTTCCAGATATTTTAAGCATTCCCAGGACTACACCTTTCATATTTAAGGAATTCTATGGGTAAATTGTGCTGGTTTCATTTGACTTCTAAAGGATGGCTGGATGAGGAGGAAGAATCCAAATGTAATTAGAATCCTCTAAAAATCACTTGTAACTTCAGAGTGAAGCAAAAACCCCCAAGTTAAAGCAGCACTCTCCTAGGACAGTACTTCTCAAATTTAATGTGCATGCCAATCTCCTGGGGATTTGTTAAAATGAAGATTCTGACTGGATGGTTCTGGGATGGGTCCTGAGATTCTGCACTTCAACAAGCTCCCAGGTGCTGGGATAGTGCTGGTCCAGGGAACACAATCTTGAGATGGCAAGTCTACAATATCCTGAATATAGTTAATTACTGCTATGGACAACTAATTCTTTCAACACCTTTATGATAACAGATACGATTATCAGCTTTTATGGCTAAAACTAACTCTGCAATATCCACATGAAACTTTGGGCTGTTTAAAATTTTACTTAAAATTTTGTTGAAGGATTAATAAATATTTTAAGGCAACACATCTGACAATTGATTTATGCACAAACAGAACTTCCAAAACCTAAGGGCTACTTTTCAAATCTAATACTGCAATGGATAACAACGAAAATTTATTTTGTGTTCTTTTTCAAAATATCAACTGTATACTTAATTCAGGAAATCAGTAACAAATGCTAACTGTACCATGAAAAAAGTTTTTTCATATTTTGCTGTCCAACACCTATTAAAGAGAAGTTAGTCTCACAGCGTCTTTTCAAAAGAATAAGGTTGGAGATTCCTCTTTATAACAAAGGAGCTTTAAGCTATTGTGGTGAGAAGCCACAATCAAACCTTAAACAGAGCCCTAAGATTCACTGAGTCACTGTGGGTACCTGCAGTTACCAATTTTATCAGGCCCTGAATGCATTTATAAAGCAACTGTAAAGCCAGGGACTATTCCTTGTATCAGAGTCCTCCTAGCCCTCCCCAGCCTATCTCCATCTCCCAAATTCTGGTGTACAAAAGAGTGAGGACAAAGGAAAGAGGGAATGGGGAAGGACAAATGGGAGCGACTGTCTCAGAGTGATTGCCTCGGCATATCAATATCCAAGAGCCCTCATTCTCAAAAATCACAACAAGAGTATATGGATACTTAGGTCTAAATTAGGACCAAACTTCCTTCCTAAACAATCCGCATCATAATTGGCAGGATTCCTGTATAAAATGTAGTTACTTGGGCCCCACCACAGACTTAATGAATCAGATTATCTGAGTAGCAGCTTGGGAGTCTACATTTTAACATACTTTCCAGGTTTATAAATCACTGGCAATGATTCCCAGCATATAAAAATGCAAAGTTACCGCTAAGGTTCTTTGAATTCTCATGCACTGATGCATTATCTCCATCATGGTAAATTCATGGAAAATGCAAAAACAGCACCATGTAGTTATGACAAGAACACAAATATTTCATGTAGGGATAAACTAATGTTTTTTATATAGTGGATCCCCATAATTAAAAGCATGAAGACACTGTTCTATGCAAAGTTCACTTCTCTAATTATCTCAAAAGAGAAATCAAAATAAACTTGCTATAAAATGAATCATGTTCTCATTGTTCCACAAAACACAGAATCAATTTTTCCATGGAGGATTTTTCAAAAATCATTTAGATTTCTAAAGTTCACATGATAATCTGGGTCCCAGGGCACAAAATACAAAGCAAATATTAATTTTTTAAATTATCAATCATCTATAAATAAAAACCAACAAAATGGTACGTAGAGTTACTTTTCAAATTCACAGTCACTTCTAAAATATATTTAAGTTCCATTTTCAAATAACTGGTTTTCTTTACTTTAGAGCAAAACTTGAATTTGATTTGTTCAGTAAAAGAAACTTACCTTCTCCTGCCTTCCCAAAAGAACTGGGTTAGTGAATAAAGACAATATCTTTTCAAGAATTTTAATTGATACAGATGGTAAAAATACAGGATTTTAAAAAGCCTAGAATGAAAGTACGTTCCATAATATCATCATAAAAGTAAGAAACTCTAAAGAGTTAATTCAGCTGCTTATATGGATAATGGCTCAAATAGCCAAAAGATTAATATTAAATAAGTTTTAAAAGTACAGTCTTCATCTGATACTTCTGAAACTGTTCTACCATACTTGAAAAGTTCTGTCATTCTGCACTGAAGGAACAGTAACAGATGTGAATTAGCTTAAAATGCTAAGAGTTAATGTTTTACAAGAAACTAATTATATGTACAGATGTTTATTTCACTGTTTGGCTTCATAGTAAAAAAAAAAAACATATTCAGTAGAATTTGCAAAGCAGCCACAGTCTTTAGTTTCTTCTAATTCTTCCTTTTAGTTATTTTGATGTGATTTTACACAGAAACAAACAATAAATCCACCATCAACAAGAAAATAATATTCCATTAAGTATTACTTTTAATTAACATGCAGAGCTGCACAACTATTTGAACAAATGCAATTTAAAAATCTTCCCAAAGCAAACACCTGTATTCTAATTAATGTTTAATGTATTAAATATTATGACAGATTTATAAAGTTTACATACTAATTTGGATGTTTTGTACAAAAGACAATGAAAATACAAGCTTAAACTTTAAGAAATATCATTGAGAACAGCTTCATTAATAATGCTTAATTTTCATTTAACGTTTTGGTTTTAAATAGAAGTAGGTAAAAACTTCTGAACCATAAGTAACATTCAGTTACACTGAAAGCAAAAGCAGGAAGAATCTGGCTTATTTGACATGCTAAATTCCTTGCCAATTGGTATATGAATCAACTGTTTTCTTAAAGATCATTTTAAAAAGTTTTTGTTACCAATGTCATACATTTTGGAATTTTAGTGTCTCAAAATATATTATGATTTTAAAAATACTTTCTGGATAATACACATAAGTAAAATATTTCCTAGACAGCATATCCTTTTTCTTTTAAATAAATAACTATATATCATTTTAAAAATAAAACCTCAAATGGCAATGTATTATTCTGAACAATCATTACACAGGCAATGCCTATGTTTTTAAGGATCCTACATAAAGGTATTTAGTTTCTCACTGGAAAGCATTTCATAAACCAAATATAAATTATTTTAGGAAGGATTTTGGAAAATTGTTGATAAATATCTATACTGAGAAAAAAGGTAAATTTGATATGTCAAACGCATCAATAATTTACTTATTCATTTTGGAAAAAGTTGTTAGGACAGAGGAACCAACCAGTAATGACCAACAATTAATTTTCATTACACTGTTAGTCTTCTACTGAAACTTAAGGTTTTGGAAGAGGTCTTTTGCCTATCAGTGTATCAAGGAGATCAAATATTAGGTACCTATTGCTTGTGAGTGAAAGAGGTGGTAAAGATGACCAATCTTAGAGTCAGGCAAAACTTTAGGATGAAAACTTTCTAAACTATATCCTATACATTATGACTTCTTTGTAAACTTTATTACAGAATTTCACCTTTTTTGAACCCCATTATTATGACTATCAGTTATTAAGGGAAAAACACACATTTTGCCATCTCCTTCCTTACTGTCATATGTCACTTCTGCAGTTGATGTGTTTGCCCACAAAGCCCCTTCTAATTTGTTTTTTAATTGTCAGCTGAGAAACTGATAGTTTAGATATAATTTTTAAATGCTGGTTAAAGGGAAATAACCTCAGAAGTCGAAGCCAAAACACTTATACAGAAGGTGAGGAAAGGGGAGCATTTATGGAGTGCCCAGACTCTTTAAAGACATTATTTCATTTAATTTTCTTGACAAGCCTGTGAGATAAGCATCATTATACCCAGTTTAAAAACAAGGAAGTGAGACAGCAGTTAAGTGACTTTACTGTGATTACAACCCAGTTAAATGGCATTGTCAGGCATCAGAATTCGTATTTTCTTGGTGCTAGGTGCGAATTTAAGTGCATCAGCCTTGTGACAGTGATTTCAATAGCTCAGGGACGATCTAGGCTGTTTCCCAAATGGCTGAGTTGCTCCAAGTCTGACCTTCAGATAAAGTTCTTACTGCACTTCATTTAGAATTTAATATCTTTCCATAATTAACATCTCAATGAAGTCTGAACTCTCTTGGGCATACACATGTGTGCAAAAATACATATGCAAATTACACATGTCATCTGACCTTAAAGTTTGAAAGCAAATAGCTGGTTAAGAGTTTTACATGCTAAACCCAATTTTTACGAAGTTATGTATACATGAATATTTGTATGCCATTCTTGCCCATGTGAAGTGAGGAAAACTTGAGCATCATTACAAATTCTAGGAAACTTAGAAAAACACATTTTTATAAGGTACAAAATAATGTAAATACTTTACCCATTCCATAAATTTATTTTTTTTTTTTAAAAAAAGGAGTTTTTTTACCCAAGGAGTAGAAAATACTTATTTAGCAAACCCTTAGTTACTATCCTGTTCAGAACACATTAAAATGAATATTTTAATTTTACCTTTTGCTTTAAAAATAATCCTACAAATTATAAGGATTTGGTTACCGGCTGTGTCTCCCTGCCATTCCCAACAAAAGAAAGAGATGCTTTATTTCCTTTTTTAACACCTTGCTTTTGGGGCCACATACCATAAATTGTAGGAAAAATGCCAAACAAAAAAGTTGTGGTTTAAAATAAAATTTCTTTAATAAAAAGATATAAGGTTGGTTTAACCAAAGTTAACAAACCCTTTATTAAAGGCTCAGAATTCATTTTTATATCTGCATTTAATCATCAATTGTTCATAGTCATATAACCAATATGTAAAATACAAAGTTAAATCCCACACAACTATTCTTACATAAATTCAGGGCATTTATAAATTTTACAGAAAATATATACCAATTTGGAACAAAGTGGTTCATCTAATAAATGTTCTCATGAGGCCAGTTACCTACAATAAAATAGAAACTAGAAAGTACTACTAGGAACCATTAAGACCTTCTTGTCACATGCATAACGGGAAAACACACTTGGATGGGTGTGCACACGCACACACACACAAACATATACACACAAGCCTCAGAAACCTGAAAGTTGTCTACATACTCCAAAAGTGAGCTTTTTGCTCCTATTTTGCTCCTCAAAACACTCCACATATGTGTTTTCCAAGAAAGAACTTTTCTAAAATATGTATGGCAAGGCTTGACATATATATTAGGTAGTTTAAGAAAAAGAAATGATTTCAAGTAAAAACATTGAGATATCTGATTTAAAGTGGGAAAGAATTTATTTAACTTCTGCCATATCAGGACAACAAAGCAGCCCTTTCATGTCACCACTCATTAAAAGGGCATTACAAAACATTAACATAATGTAGGAGCCCCTGTTTTCTTTCAGGCACTTTCAAAGGGCATCTCAGACCCAGAATATCTTCTAAGTGTGCAAGAAAACAGAGCTGCAAAACGATTAGTAAGGCAAGATACTAACGTCTCCCTTTTTATTCGAACATTAATAGTCCATGTTTTGGAGAGATGCTGGATTTAACATTCAAAGATATGCAGTATTTAAGTGTTAGGAATCAGCGTATTATCAGCAATCTTAGGTTTAATAGCTACTATCAAGCAATTGATTTCTAACGCACACAACAGAGTTCGACAGTATATGTAAAAGAAGATGGCCTGGTTTTTGCCCTCAAATGCACAAAAAGAATTTTCTTTTTACCACCTCAAAACAGTCTTTGGCCTTGCTGAATAATTATAGAGCTGTTATTTTACTGTGAAGCAAAATAAGCCTTCAAGTGTCCCTTACTTGATCTCAGAAGGTCAAATTCTCTGTCCAACAGCTCCTCTTCTGTTAACTTGGAGAAATTATCCTCTCCAAAAGGATTCCACCCTGACATATCAGGTGGGTTACTGACGTTCTTCTGATTTGTAATATTTGCAACTGCCTCTTTATCAGCAACTGACCTATAGTAATAATTAAGAGAAGAAAAAGAAGAGAAATAATTAGAATTGAAAATTTTAAAGTGCCCTAGTTCATACTTCATAAACGCTTAGAGAAGCAGATCATTTTGTTATGAGGGAGACAGCAGATAAGGGCATGGATTGTGAGGGAGACCACCGAGGGTTTGAATCACCTCCAGACCGTCACTAGCTGTACGTCCTCCGGCAAGTTCCTTAACCTATGTCTCAGCTTCCTCACCTGTAAAACAGGAGTAACAGCATCTACCTCATAGGGTTACGGAGAAGATGAAATGATTTAATACACATAAAGCAAAGAGAACAGTGTCTGGCAAAAAAATAAAATAAAATAAGCACTCAATAAATATTAACTATTATTATGATAGTGAATGAGCCTTGAAGTGAAAACCAATTTCTATCAACGGTATCACTCTAAAATCACTACTGAGTAAGGTGATCTTACGTCTTGGTTGAGACACCACAAAAGTTTTCCTTTTGACAAAGGCATTCTCTATATAACTACCAATAAAACATGAACTGCTAGGATTGCTTTACAAATTAGCTAAAACTAGATGAGGGTTATTTTCTATATAGTAAGTCATTCATGGTGTTTAAAATATCTATATTCTGGGGCCTGGGACCACTGGTTCTAAGAAAGTTATCTAACAGGCCTCTTGGCTTTTGAGAAGATGTGCGTCTAAAGACTTCTTAGCCTAAGTATCCCTGGGTCCCTCTCCTTCAACCTAGCCTGGAAATAGAACACAGGCACGAGGCAATGTAACAAAGTTGTCAAGTTTATTTCATAATTCAGATCCAGGTCTTCTAATATTGGCAATGGAGGGAGAATCTCTATTTGCTTCTAAAGAAGTATCTCAGTTTTGCAAGCCCTGACTCACCCTCTTCCCCTTGGGAGCTCACTTCCATTGCCACCACATAGGTCTTAAAAGGAAAGAGAGGGCAAAAGTTGCCCATTTAATCCCCTAGTCCAAGCCCCCTCAGTATAGCTGAGCCAAGAAAGGAATGTTTAAACGCTTACTGAAAGCTGGAAGAAAATAAACATAGTAATTGACCAACAAGTAGATAGTCTTTCTTAGTAAATATAACTTAGGTATGTTAATAATAAACATTATTCAGCTTAGAACTCACTCTGGGAATGTATTAAGGTCTGAGGCTGTCTCCATATGACAGAATCCCAACTCTAATTCCAAAACTATCCTCAAGGACTTTCAGAGTCCTTGAAACACAAATGAGAGAGGCTAAAACTCAGAGAAACGGGCATTCCCCCTCCTGTCAATCATCCTTTTCAGAACTTTCTGATTCTCTATCTGAATCATCCTCTTCCTGTTCCTGAGATGACTTTATGGACTTGTCCTGGTAGACTGTAACTCAAGGGGGTGGGGGGGGGGGGGGGGGTCACCTTAACCTACAGTTTAAACAGGTATTAAAATATTAAAATGTGTCTACAAGTTCTTCCACAGTCCTCCCTTCAAAGGGCATAAATGAATTCCCCTGCCCTTGAATGTGTGCTAGTTCTAGTGACTTCATTCTGACAAATGAAACACGGCAGAAGCACCAGTGTGTGACTTCCGAGACCAGGCCATAAAAGGCATTACAGGCTCCTTCTTGCCCTCTCTTTTGGACCATGTTCTAGAAGAAACTAGAATAAACAACTGCTTGTTCAGAACAGTCTTTGGCTTTGCCAAAGAGAATACTCAAACAGCCTTTTGGAGAGATCCATGTGGCAGAGAACTGAGGCCTCCTGCCCAAAGCCGTGTGAGTGAGCCATCTTATAAACAGATCTTCCAGCATCAGCCAACTCTTAACTACAACCTCATGAGAGATCCTTCCATGGACATTTCCATACAGCTAAGCCACTCCTAAGTTCCTGATCCAAAGAAAGTGTGTGAGATAATAAATGTTTATCATTTGTTTTAAACCACTAAGTTTTGGGGTAATTTATTAAGCAGCAACAAATAACTGATACAACAGGGCATTTTATATCATAAGGAATAATATATACGTAGGAGATGTTTACTTTTCAACTATTATTTGAATAAAACACAGTAATACTCTCTAATATTCAACTAACAATATATTAACACAGTGGAAGGGTAGAAATTTTAGTAGAAGAGTGAGTGGGAAAGAAAAGGAAATAATCATGCTAACCAAATAGTTACCCTTCCCCTCTAAGTAGCTACTTGGTTTCTTATCTTCTACTCAAATATCCCTTATACACTTAGAACAAAATATTTAATCTCAATTCTCATCTTCCACTGACTTAGTCATAAGCAAGAATATTTGGTTACAGATAACTTTTTAAATTGTTGTAGAAGATGTGCTCAATACATAATCCTTGGTAAAGACTGATATTAAACAGGAACAATATTAGTGAAGCAGCATTGAGGCACCAAATGTGGCTGCAGCAGTGTTCCTGGGGTATATTCTGTGTTCCTAACTTTTATTTGCTGAGTATATAATTGTTTCTACCCATCTAACCATTACCCTTTCCTGTTCCATCCTCCCATTGCCCTCAATACATAATTTCACAGGAGTTGAGTAAAACAAGTCTTATATCCTTTCACAAATATCCAACCCAATATTTCCCAAACTGGGGTATGCAAGATGATTTTGATGATAAACTAATTTTTCTTATTTTAAAGTTACAAAAAAAAATACTAAAGTTATAAAAAAGTACTTATCTAACATAGCACATCTGTGATTTCATGAATAGTATCACCAGCAATGAGATTTAAGTAGGCAGTGCTATGGTAATTCACACGAGTTAGAGGTATCAGCACCTTGCATGCCTACATGTGCCTCAAATCTTTAGATACTCATCTTCTTTTACAACTAATCAGAAGTTTACAGGGTACATATGCTATAAAACACTAACATGAATTTTCTCATACAGGATTTCCAATTCATGACTCCTTCTCATCATTGACACAACTTTGCTTCCAGAGGTCGGTATCCTTTAGAATATGAAGTATACGTAAGTATATATGCTGTATCAGAGAAGACAGTTTAATGTCTTTGTATTTTCCAACTACATATACTAGATATAATTGACATTTTTTATGTCAGTTAACATCAAAAGTAAAAAAAAACAATCTAATTAATAAAACAGCCTTGTCAGTATCTTAAACTAAACAATATTGAGCAGAATACTCTATTTTTAATGAAGAATAAAACTATCCCATTCTTATCCCTAGGGGGCATATTTCCAGGTATGTCTTTTTCATAAATTTATTAGATTGCTCCTTGTATTTCAGACTATATCTTAGTGGCATTAATTTTGTTTAAAATGTATACTATTTGTTTTAATGTTATTATTTACAATAATGCCATTAATTTATTAAAAAAGAAAGTGCTATATGGGTAAATCAAAAAATTGTAATAGAATAGGCAAATGACAAAGTGTTTGGCAAATAGTGATCTGGATCTTTAAACCAGACTTTCCTCTTTTGCCCTGCGCTCCACTTAGACATACGTGTCATAATTCATGCACCTCAATTTTTGATTTAGGAAAGCACTTCAATAAACCCATTTGTTTTCTCTCTCCCTTCCTTTCTCTCTCTCTCTCTCACACACACACACACACAGGTTGGGAGGCGTACTACAGCAAACTGTATACTTTAACTCTCTCTTGACCTGCTCAGTGAACAAGCATGCTACTGATGTTGCTGTGTCTCATGCCCAATGCCTAGCCAAAGCTGCAGACATCTTTTCCCAGCTAACATTTCATATCCTGAAACAGTGCTGCTGTATGAGAACTTCTTCAACAGTGTTGTATCAGAACTTCTTTAGCGTTCCAGTAAGTTCTAATAGCTACTTCCTCCTACGTATCTAAAAATATTAGGAAGTATTCATAATGGTCAATTCTTAATGACAAAATCCTGAAGTACCTCCCATATCAAATCTAAGTTTGAGAAAATTTGTATCACAATTCTTCAATTTATTGTAATGTTTTCCATATGAATTATCCATGAAAAATAACTCTATTAACCAATGTATCTAAATAACCAAAATACACTATGCTATGGTAACAATGAGCCTGCTGTTTCTCATCATCTTAAAAAAGATCCAAATGACACATTAAAATTTTTGTACCTGTTTAAATTAAACCAAATTAGGCAATCTTTATGAGTAAATATATTATCAAATTAATTGGAAACAATAACAAGTAAATAGAAAAAGTTAAATTAACTTGTCTACAAGGATTTTTTTTTTTTGAACTACTAAAGCAGCTTGTTAGGGTTTTGTTTCTACTTAAATTACAAAGAATGTCTTAACATATAAGCCAATAATTTCCTTAGCCTTAAATGTTGCTGGATGTTGCTAAGCTATCCGCAAACAGCAGTTAGCAGAATTAACTGATGAAAATGCAAGAAAAGATGAGGATGCACAGGAACCAGAAGAGAGGCCTAGTAACAGAAAACGGGAGACTCTACAGAAAGATGGGCTCTAAATTAGTTCAGGAGCCACTTAGTGACTCTCCTCTACAATCAGACCCATTTCCACAATAATTCCCTTTGCATTCATGGAAAAATACTTGCCTATTGGCACTATACGAGGAGTCCATTATGGCTCCAACCTGCGCTGGAAGCGATGAAGTATAAGAAACTAAAGCTGGTGAGAACTCTTGAGGGGAGGTAAGATATTCCGGGGACGCCTGTTGTTGAGTCTGCTGATGCTGAGCTAGCATTTGCTGCTGCAAGAAAGCCTGCTGATACTGCTGCATCTGAAACAAGAAATGCCATTAGACCAAAGAAGGCTCCAAGTCGCTAAAGCAGTGTCAGCCTCGCATCTATTTACTACCTTTCCTTTTCACATTGGCAACAACTCAGAAACCTGAAAAACAACTTATATCTGAAGAAGCAGCTTGCTACTAGAAAACTACAGCAAGATGAAATAAATCTATTTAAAAAGTTATTTAACTGGACTTGTGATCATTTTGCAATATATACAAATATCAAATAATTACCTTGTACCCCTGAAACTAATATAATGTTTTGTCGATTATAACAGTTAAAAAAAAGTTGTGAAGCTAGGTTCCATTGACAGGATTCATAAATCCTCCTTTGAATAGTTTAAGAAAAGACAATAGAGTAGCATAAAGTCACTAACACAGCGGTTGCTGTAAAAAAAAAGGTCAAACTATTCTCTGAAGCCAATGTACTTTTCCTTTGGGTTTCTTTTTTTATTCAACAGAGATCTGCTGAACAAAAGAGACATATGACAAAAGATCATGGGTAATAGATCATTTCCCTTATACTATGAGAAAAGAGAAAAATACCATCAGTTAGTTACACTGTGCCAAATTCAGGTGCTATAGTTCAGCCCAATTTAAAGCTGCTTGAGAATATATGACTGGCTTTAATAAAATATATGTTAATTAACTGACTTGAATTGATGTTGAATTTTTAAATTCTGAATAATACCATACATACTGTGAATTCCAACACAGGAACGTATACTCAGAGAGAAATCTCTAGAAATTATACAACACTTACCATTGCAGGATACTGCGATGCGGAAGGTTGTGGCTGATATACGGAATTCATTAAAAACTGTTGTTGAAGTATCTGTTGCTGCTGCATTGCATGTTGATACTACAATGAGAAAAACAAATTCATCAATATTACTCATCCTTTTTTGTGCTATAGTCTTTTTTTAAAAATACTGATCATACCATAACAATGATTTGGGTACTCAGTAGTCCGAACACCAATGTCAAATAGCTATAGTCAATAAGTGACTGTAATTTATACACGCTTATTGGAATTGGTTTCAGAATTATAAATGAAACATAATAGATTCAACTAAAACCATTTCCAGTGCAGTTTAAGGATGAAGAAACCTAAACTTAAACACATTTCCCAGTTGATAAAGACCCCTGAAGTGACTTGTGTCCAGGACTCATTATAGTATATTCCCACTTTCCCCACTCTCCCCATCAATGAGATCTTCTGGCCATCCAATGGCATCACCTACCTAACTACTCTCCACTCTGGGTCTATCAGTCAAGACCAGCGGAGGGAAACACCCATGCGAAGTGTCACCCATGTAAATGGCTCAAAAACATTTCAGGAAATGATGAAAGGATAATGATGACAGTCAAATTTAAAATAGTTTAGTGAAACTAGAAATTTGTAGGTTCTGATGAGGCAAAGGACAGAATAAAACATACAGTCATACTTTTCTATGTCCCTCTATGCCATCCCTGGCCTAAATGCCATCCCTATACACACACACACACACACACACACACAAGCCAGGCAAAAAATAAAAAACAAACAATAAGAACAAAAACCCAAGACAGTGTTACTTCTGAAAGCCTAATATCACCTTTCCAACAATAACATTATTAGTCTATGTATCTGAATTCAAAACCTAACTTGAGAATGATAATATTCATCATAAATCACAGTGCTTATTCTTGATGCCAAATGACCAGATGAACATTCTTTGCTACATAAAGCTATCATACAACCTATTTCAATAGCATATTCTTAAGTACCTCACAGAATGCAAATAAAAGACATAGTCTTTGATAATCAGGAAATCGAGCAAAATGTTTACTTGATTTTAGAATTCAAGATGCCCATGATACAAAAGGGAATTCACTGATATTCAATAGCAGCATGAATCTCACAGCACTATTTCCAGATCTAAAGTAACAAAAGAATTACCTGCTGCATATAAGCATCCTGATGCAGCTGATGTAGCTGATGCTGCTGTTGCTGCTGGTGAGGATGACGATGCTGTAAATGAAGTTGCTGCAATCTCCAATCTCCTTGTTGTAGTTGCTGAAGTACTCTATGCTGCTGTGGAGGCTGCTGAGGGGTCCCCTGACCCAATAAAATCTCAGGGCCATTTCCAGATCTCAGTGCTCCTAAAAGAGGTTTCCAAAAACTTACATTAACATACTCATATTTCAATAATATGGCTGGATTTCAAAAGATTCATTTCAATAATCATTTAAGTAAGGCATTTATATCCTTATTTTATAATAAGAAATTCCCATATGCATATATCTAAAGGGATTACTTACTATAAGTACCCATGAAAGATTTTTTTTGTCAGCTACAATGCCAAACAAGTCAACATCCAAGAAATGCTTCATCTCTCCATGAACACACCAGCCATGTCAGTCTGCTCCACATTTCTCAACTATATCATGCACTGTCATGAGTCTGTGTCTTCGCCAATATGATTCTCTCCATCCAGAATGCCGCTTACCACCTACTGCAATTCTTCTTATCCTTTAAAGTTTAGCTCAAATCTCTTTTCCTTCATCTAACACTTCCTCTCAGTTTTCTAACATTTTATTCTGCTTTGCACATATTAATTGTTTACATGGCTATTTCCTAACCAGGGCCCTGAGAGATGGAGTGATGACTTACTTATGTTAGTGCCCCAAAGAACCTTTTATATAACAGATGCTCAATAAATGCTACTGTGGTGAAGCTGTTAACACTGTCTCCTAAACGGATATTTATTTATAAGCTTCATTATTTTACCCTAGGAAAATCCTATGAATAAACTTTTGAAATTAATGAAAAAGTAAGAGACACACAACATCAAAAAGAGGAAATGCAATATACTATCATTTCAATATTCTCTTCTAACAAGCTACTGTAAATTCCAATGTGACTGTTTAATCCTAAGGGGAAAAAAGGAGGGAGAGTGCAAGGAGGGAGAGAAGGATTCTTTTTCTTCAATATTAACATCTTCAAGACTCCCCAGGCCTTAGATACAATAACACCTCTGTGAAAATACATTTATAACTATTCCTAACTGTTCTAATCATAAGAAAAATGCATGCTCATTTTAATTATTCTTGAAATATTGTAAAAATAGAAGGAAGAAAATTAAAACCATAATTCCATCACACAGACATAAGCCCCATTAGCCTTTTAAGTGTATTTCTTTCCAGCTGGAAGAGCATTAAAAAGTTCATCTCCTCAAGTATACATTCACTTTTGAGGGCCCTGATGTCTAACTGGAGAACACTTGTGGCTGGGGAAGCCCAATCACAAACCAATGATCATCATGCAGTAACTCAAGAGGCTCAGCTCTCCCCTTACACACTGTAACTTTTCTCTAGTGTCATTAAAGTTCTCAAGTGAAAGCCACAGAGCACCAGAGAACTCTCAAACAACATCACAACAATCCTACCTGAAAACAATGCTTTCAAGTACAGCATTAAAACCCTCAGACTACTATTATCCATTTTGCAAATAATGAAACTAAAGCTCAGAGAAGTTAAGTGAATTCACAACTTAAATGATAAACTCAAAGAAAATATTTACAACATATTTGGCAAAGAACTAATGTTCAGAATACGTAAAAGTAAAATCTTCAGAGCAATAAATATAAAAGACAATCTCATAGAAAACTGCAAGAGATAATTCACAGAAGAAAACAAATGGCCAATAAACATGCAACAGTACTATTAATCAGGAATATTAAAATAAAAACAAAAATGTTTCACCTCTCAACAGGGCAACATTTTTAAACACCCGATACTATCACGTGTTGGCAAGGACAGGAATGAAAGGACACTCACACTGTTGTTGGTAATGTAAATTTTTGCAGTCTTTTTGGATGGCAATTTGGCAATATCTGCCAAATTTTAAATGAGTATACTTTTTAATATCTTCCTCAGAAAAATGCTCTGACACAGAAATCAAGAGTCTGTTACAAGGCTGTTTGCCACAAAACTATTAATAACAGCAAATATTGGAAATAACCTAAATGGTTACATAAGCTATGGTATATTCATGCTATGGAATATCATATACCTCTTAAAAACTACACGGTAGATCTATATGTACTCATGTGCAAAGCTCTCCAAAATATATTAAGTAAAAAAAAAAGGAAATCAAGTTGCAGAGAACTATGTATAGTGTGAATCCATTTATGTTAAACACAACATGAATTACTTATATCCATAAACATGCAAAAGCATAAAAAAAGACTGGGAGGATGCACACTGAACTGCTGCTAGTTTTTACTCTGTGAAGGAAAAATGGAGAATTAAATCTCTCTCTAAATACTACTGTGCTGCCTGAATATTTCAGAAGACTATATTCAAGTGTTGCTTTCTGTATAATATTTAATGGGGGGAAAATGTTAAAGGATGTACATACGGGAAAAAAACAGAGAATTATTTTTCCAACTTAAGCTAGAAGCATGTAAGGAAGAGAAACGCTGCCCCTGACAGGGGAGGAGGCCTGACACTCACAGGCAGGTCTCAGTGTTCTCCTGAGAAACATAAACAATTTCACAGAACACCCACATCAGACAAGGCCCTCCTGTGACTGTGATGGATCAGAACAAGCAGCCCACACCATAATCATGTCTGAACACTGACGAAATCAGGAACATTGTCCAAACCACAAAAATGACCAAACCTCTCCTATCCTGGCTAATCTGACCAACTGCTGCTGCTTCACCAGCTGAGGCTCTTGCTTCCCTCCTTCTAGATAAGATTTATTAAGACACCTAATGATCCTGACAGCATCCAATCCAGAGCCAAGCCCCACTGCCTTAAAGCCTCCCCCAAATTACCTAAGACAAGCCCAAATCCTTTAATGTCTTTTCAAATACCATTTTACTGAGACACTCCCAGAGATTGCCATGATATGTGAGTAATAAACCCAATTTGCTCAAATACAAGTGTGCTCCTAGGGGTCTTCGGCTGGAGGGCATTGATACATGATAGATAAGACTAATAGAATCTCCAACCTGAAAAGGCAGAAAAACGAGAAACTAACATGGAATACGTACTATGAAATAGAATCTTCCTAGATACCACACACCTTGTCATTTACTCTTTATAACAGGAAAAGTACTTGTTATTCCCATTTTACAGAGAAGAAGAGTGAAGCTAAGAAACAGTAAAATGGAAATTTAGACACAAGACTTCAAATTCCCCTATTTTCTCTTTTCCATGGAATAATCTTCCACCCATTATACCTGACCACCACAGAGGTATGCAGCAATACACCCGGTAACACAAACATTAATTCCCCTTCATATGTACTTTATTTAACAGTAATAATAGTGGTTAATAGTCAACACTCTTAAGGACATATTATGTGGCAGGCATTATATTAAGCAGTCATTTAATCCTCATAACTATCCTGTAAGACAGGTACTAGTATTTTCATAACATATATTACCAAAAATGGGAGAAATAGGACTGAAATCCAGGTGTATGAGACTCAGAGTGTCGCTCTTAGCTCTTAGAGCATCCTAATCGAAAACACTGTAACATCAAAACAAAACACACAATAGCGTCTTTGCTTCACAATACTAAGTCTGTCAGTAATTTATACGCCCAGGAAATCCAGCCATAAAAGATCTAAGTTACCTACAAAGGGGACGAGGCTGGTAGGGCTGTACTACCTTTCGCTCTGTGGTTACCGAGCTCAGCAGGAGCAGGGACTTTAACAGGCGTGGTTGAACTCTGAATGGTCAGCACACTGGGCGTGGCAGTAGTAGAGTTGGCCTTTGGTCTTTGTCTCGGTGCAATTGAGGTTTCTGTTGGTCCAATGGTATCTGTTATTCTACAAGAAAAGAACTCATTTCATTCCAAATATTGGGATTATTTCTAATTTATTATTTGTTCTACGAAGTATCTATTTCAATAGGTGCATTTTGATTATTATTGGTGATCACGTTAGTCTTCTTGGTTTCTTCCTAGGTCTCATTCTCAAGTAGTAAATGTCTACTGAAGACAGGAAAGTAAATAAAATAAACATAACCACTTTCTTTAAACCAGTATGCTACCATTCATAGTCTGCCACTGAAGCTGGCAGAAAAAGACTTAAGATTGCTCTTAAGGAGATGAAATAAAGGAAACAAACAGAAACTTCTCATAAGATTTTGGACAAAATTGAGAGCCAATTCTCTGAACCAGACAGAGAAATAAAGATAACAAACAACAAATAACAGTCTCCCTTAGCTTGGACTCCAGGCCTAAGAAAGAAAAAACTGCACCCCAGGGCATGTAAAACAAAAGAAGCCAAAACTTCTAACAGGTGGGTTATCTGCTCACATTCAACTTCTTGAAACTTTAACTTGGCTTTACTCAGAAGAGTGAATGGAAATTATATAAAACTTTTCCTGTTAGGACTTACTTTAGGCCACAGATGTGGGTGGTCAAATGGTAAGCATAATTTTATAAGCTGTAGACACTAAATATAATTTGAGAAGACCTAGACATTTGCTTTTCTCTTTCAAAAAAAAGCAAGGAAAAATCTTTAACTTACATATTTATCAACTTTGCTTTCTATAAATTCAGTACAAAAACTCAAATACTTTTTAATAGGGTCATATAGGTTCACTTTTCATAGGTTCACTTTTCAAAAAGATTGCAATAAAATTCCTTAACAAGTTCCCTTAGCACATTTTCAAGTGATTTGATACTTAAAAATTTTGCACACATGATTAATAAATACACGATTAATCAAGCACACATGCTGCACTTGGAGGAAGTCCTGTCATCTACCATAACTACCCAGATCTACACCTCTTTCCTATATTGTATGTACCACAAGAGGGAGCCCTGTTAACAACTATCTTTCTAAAAAAGAAAAGTGAAATTGAATCAAAAAATTTTAGAAAATCGTAGAAATACATTCTATGTGTGCTGTTTTCTAAAAATAACATTAATGTTTTAGATGGGATGGGGATGGTCCAAGTCATATGAAAATGGAACGAAAAGGCAAGAAAAGATGATGTATACCTGATCAATTACATCTTATTTTAATGATAATCAAGTATTTACTGAGTTCCAATTATGGATGTGGCACTAAAACCAACGCTGTACTCCCCGAGCTCAAGTAATTTGGGGGAAATATTGGATGCAATCTTTCTATTTGTCTATCCATTCTTTATTAAGTCGGTAGGATGGGCCAAACCTCACTCTGCCTTGTTCCTGTTCTCAAGCGCTCTTTAGAGACTCACAATACACATGAGCATAACAAACCTCTAAAAAGCATATTAAAAGTTCTGCAGACTATGTTTAGTCTCGTGTTTCCTAATTTATTTTATCAATGTACCAGTATCTATTATAAAATTACTGATCTTCAGCACAACACCCTGCCTTCAAAGAATTTACAGTACCCCTAGGAAGATACGGCACATGTTCGTGAAAATATAATAAAATATAAGACAGCAAAAATAGTCAGTGCCAAGCTATTTCTGTCAAGAGTTTCACGGAGGAGTAATTCCACCTTTAATCTAATTTGGCTAGAGAAGACTTCAAGTAGGACCTGGAGATAAAAAACAAACATGATTTCATTAGGTAGCGAAAAAGAAACAAAGCATTCTGTGTGAAGAAATGGGAAGAAAATGCCTGGACAGATTAGGCAAAGCGAAGCTACAAACTTGACTAAAATGAAAGACTGAGTAATTACTGGTATCAACGCTGCTGTGCAGCCTCATCCTCACTGTGACAACAGACACACAGCTGTTTTCTCTGCTTCTTTTCTTTCCTTTCCTTCTCATCATCACCTGAATAATCTTCCTAAAACACAGACGCTCTCTCCTCTGAAAATCCTTCAGTATTTCCACCTGCCAGGACAGTGATCCTCAACCCTTCCATCTTTAAGATATGTCACATAAGCTTCACATGTTTAACGGCCCCACGAGCAGATGCGGATTTGGGGGAAGTGTAGGGGCTTTTAAGAAGTAAAGCAAAGAGTGCCACAGATTGAAGGTAGGGCAGATGGAAAATATTCATAAAAGCTTTAAAGCATGTAAATAATGATACTAGCTATTTAAAGATTTCTCCACCCTCCCCCTCAGAAAAATGCCTTATACGTGAAAAAAAAGACTAAATTTTTAACATTAAGTTTTATTCACATTTAGATTTTTTCAAGTTCTTTGATACTATCAATAAAGAGTAAATTTTTATTATTGACCAATAAGCACCAATGAACTCTATTTTTTAATATACATAATATACAGATTTAACATACTATGAACAGCTCTATGAATTTTAGCTGCATTAACTTCATTTGCTTATGGCTGTAAAGCTATAACTTGTGTCATAGTGAAAAGATATTCAAAGCATCATTCTTGTTCAGTTGACTCATGCTTTTTTAAAATCTTTATCTACCTTCTTAAAGATTTAATTATTGACAAAATAATCGTTAAAAAAACACAAGTAACAATAAAATTCAACTGACAAGTCCTACAATAATTCATAACTACCTCTCAACTAAAACAGCAGCAGCTAACTACAGCTATGTCATAGATAAGACAGACTGTTGGTTACGCGGGATTCCTGCGTGTTAGATGTAACTTTACTCCTTTGTCTCTTACTCAAGAGAATACTTTAAAATTCAAGTGAACGAAGGTAATATTTTTAGAATGAAGACATATTCTTTTTAAAAACTAAGTCATTCATAAATGATATTTTAACAATTTATAAATAACAGATTATTTATAACACATCTCACAACCAAGTCCCAAAGATATGACCTGACTACAAGGTTGAAAATTCACTGGCCTAACGGCCAAAGTCCAAATTTCTCAGTATGACATAGAAATAAAGTTGCTCATGACTAACATTTACCTGCCTCTGCAGCTTCACTTCCCACCAATCCCAGATATGTCCCCTTATCCTCCAGCCCTGCAGTTTCACAAAGGCCATTCTTCTTGCCTGAAATGCCTGCCTGCTATAGTTTCACTCCCCGTCATTCCAGGTGACTGACCTTCCTCCTTCAAGGAAGAGCTTAGCAACTCCCAGCCCCAGGAAAAGGATTCTTTCTGCGCCCCTGTTTGCTCTGCCCCCAAGTCTTTCCCTTCCTCCACTCTCAGAATTGCCTGATATTGACCAGGTTGTAACTGTCTACTTGTCTATCTTCATTATAATGTGAACTTGAGAATAAACACTGCTTCTTTTTCTTTGTGCTTTCAGTATCTGTATCTTGCATATAATAGGTACATGACAAAAGTATATTTCATATATTTTATATCAAATAAAATACTATGCATAAGCAAAATATAATACAAAAAAGTTGTGACCAAGAAATCTCCCCAAATGTAATATTACACCTGTCTGATAATCTAAAACATAGTCCTGCTTATTAACTTTTAAACTGAAAAAAAAGCATGAGAAAAAAAATCAACCATTAATTCAATCATTAATCAGATTCAGGTCTTTACCTACATAATACACATGAAACTTATTAACACTGTAAATAACTATGAAAAATTATTTAAAACAATATTTCTTTACCAGCCTTAACATATTATCATTACAACCATTCATTATAAATTATACATTGAAATACATATTCTAAATACGTATTAGAATACATAGTTTATGAATTCAGAATACTCTAAATATATACCTGTAAGAGCTATTTTTTATTTCCTTAAATTAAAAATATACTAGCTATAAATTCAAAATAAAACATTTCATAAATTAGAGTTGCCATGTGATGAAACAACAAAACTCTCCCTAGGGGCCAGCCCAGTGGCGCAGCGGTTAAGTTCGCACATTCCGCTTTGGCGGCCTGGGGTTCGCTGGTTCGGATCCCGGGTGCGGACATGGCACTGCTTGGCAGACCATGCTGTGGTAGGCGTCCCACATATAAAGTAGAGGAAGATGGGCACAGACGTTAGCTCAGGCCCAGTCTTCCTCAGCAAAAAGGAGGATTGGCAGCAGTTAGCTCAGGGCTAATCTTCCTCAAAAAAACAAAACAAAACAAACAAAAAAATTCCCCCTAAAATGACCCAAGGTAACATCACCAGTTACACAATCACTTCTTGATTACTGCAAGTGAGCAGTTCAAGTGACACTGATGTCAACTTGTATCTAACACAAAAAAGCTCAGTTTGCTATCTAAATTGTAATAAGGAACATCACACTTTTTGTGGGGGAGATATTAATCAATGCTATTTGCTGGGATTAAAAATAAGAAGTACACCCTTTTTAAAAATTTCAGCATAGCTTTGCCTACCTGGTTTTTATTTGGCTTTTCCTAGAAGCTGCTTCACTAGCAGTCATCGGTTCAGGAAGAGCTGAGGGAATACAAGAATTCTTGGAAGAAAAAAATAAAACTTTTCATTCAGTTTTTATTTTAATCACAGAAGGCTTCACCTCAGATACCTACAAATCGTTCACATACATTTGCCAGATCTAATCTGCAAATATCACTGCATGTTATACAAACATCACTTTCACATTCATGTTCCACAGAAACCTTTGGAAAATAAACAGAACAATATTACTATATCCATTTTACAAATGGGTAAATCCTGGGTAAAAAGAAGGATTATATTACACTTGTAAATCAATAACTATTTCACACTTTGAAAAAAAGACGCTGTGGCATATTAAGTTAAGTGTTGTTTCTACATAATGCAGACAATTTTCATGACTGCTTGCAAAGTGAAAAACAAGAGCAGACGACCTGACTCACTTGTTTACGCTCTATGTTTGGCTTATAGTAGGCACTCAATAAATCAATAAATGTTTGCTCAATGAAAAGCTAAAAATCCACAGTCAAATGTCAAATAAACCTACTTTCATTATTAGAATGTTAGAACTGCCTGACTTTCAGCTTCAACAGAGAACTGAATAAATACATTGACACAGTAAGGATTTCAAAAACCAAAAGGAAAGGCACCAACTTCCTTCTTTTTTCTCAGTGGGGTGAATTAAGTTATACACAAAGGAAAACCTGTTAAAACAAGACAGGTCAGAATGATTTTTACCAAGTTGAGAATGGCTTAGAATCAGTGATGATTCTAGACCTTTATTAAAATTAGCAGACCTGCCATACACAGTTAACCTGATGTAGTTAAGTACAGTGTGTAGATACTGAATATAATTCAAAGCCTTTGAATAATATTAGCTATTACCAACTCAGCACCTTCCATGGACTAGGCATGGGTTTTACATTTATTACTTGTAATCTTCACAACTACTATGCCTGTTTTATAGAAAAAAGAAGTGGACATTAAGTAACTTCCCAAAATATACAGAATCAGGACAGAAATGAACCCAGGTCTCTCCATATACAATGCCTGTGCGCTTTACACCACAGGTGACCAGGCCTTTTTCAGTTTATAGTCTGCTTAGTGACTTAGTAATTTTTTATGACACTCCTAGGGCCTCCTCCTAAAAGAAATCTAACAGTCCTGTTTGTTTAATAGTTAGGCCCAAACAACTTAATAATAGCAGTTTATGCTGTGTTAGACAGATGTCACTATGTTGCCCTCAAAAATGCAAAATAGCCTCGAGTGCCCCCAAGTCTACTGTAGCTCCCCAGGGCACCTTGGTGCACAGTTTGGCAACTGTGGCTTTATATCAAAAATACTCTTCACAAACACACTATTAGACCATTTGTCATGAAACAACCAACTCTGAAAGTATATATATCACACATGATGATATGGATTTTAAATTCCTATTCTACTTAAAAAACTACTTACATTGATGTTGGAGACTGGACAATCCTTTTTGGCAAATTTAAATGCGAAATAGGACACTTGAAATATATCAGGTCTATGGTCTGGATCTGGTTCAAGCATGAACCCTGCAAGAATAGATCAAAATGTTAGGAAGTTTCACTGAACACAGAAGCTATTTAAGGGCACATTACAAGGATTTACAAAAATATACACACACACACACATTTCTTCTTCCATTCTAAGATTAGTGATGATTCTAGGAAACTTTGTTAATGTTTACAGAAAATATAGAAATTATTTTATACATGAACTTAAAGCATTATCTCAAGCTAAAGACAAATCAGTTATAGAACAGCTCTGCACCAGAAGTATGAATGACAAATATGAACACACAAAATGTGAGTTTAGTGAACACTGGGGAATTATTCAAGAAAGTTCCAGGGCTACAGTAGGGGTCCTTATTTTCACTATTATCTAAAATACCTCTACTAATTTTTCAATGATCCTGAATCATTGAGAAAAGACTAAGTTGTGTGCATTACAACCTATGTAACAAAGTTGTACAGGGTTGACACTATAGTTTTCCAAAAACATGCTTTCTTCCCATACGGATGCTAACGATAGTCACCATAGTTCTGTATTTCAGCATCTTATCCATATCACGTCCAGAAGTATGAGGAGAGTTTTATGGTCCTATCATAAGCAGATTTCACATCAACCTTAAAGCATTGCTTGAAATGCCTGACCTTTTTTCTAACCAAAATGACCACTATCACTTGTCTATTTCTTGGGTGACTTGTTAATTTACAACGTCACAAGAAGGTTGATATTTATATTCAAGTCTATAACTGAAAAACTCATATTTTGTTAAGACATCTCCATGTTCTAACTCTGCTTTACTGATTAACTCTACGTTCCTATAGCCATGTTCAAATCATTTTTAAGCCTATTTGGAATGTAAAATTTATAGCATTAATCAGATAATATTCTGAAATTTGCTAATTAATTATGTATAGAGAGATCAAAGTATATAAAAGGCTAAATTAAAATTATAAATCAAAATGAATTAAATCTTCCCTTCAAATTAAGTAAGATTTGAACAAACAATGTGTAACATGTCCAACAGCATGATAAACTTATTTTGGTTAAAAAAAAAAACAGTTGTTTGGCAAATGACACTAAGCACAAACTTAGAAATTTATTCAAGAGATTCTAAACTCAGTTTTACAAATACTCTGCATGTAATTTGATTTTATATATTTACAAAGGCTAACATATTATCACTTATAAAATTGATTTTTTTATTTTATCACCATAGTTAGACAGAAATAACTAAAAATACTTAATTCTAATATTATTAATTTATATTCAACCTCATTCCAGAAAAGATTTGAGGAATCTACAAGATTTCTTTTATCCTCCAAAATCATATCTTATCTTAATACCAACAGATAGTAAATGTTTTAAAAGAAACAACAGTGCATGATATGAGGATAAATTTAAACAGACTTTTAACAACAAATGTTTATTCATATAATTTTTCAAAACCAAACAGGGGCTGGCCCCATGGCTGAATGGTTAAGTTTCAGCTCTGCTTCGGCCGCCCAGGATTTCGCCAGTTCAGATCCTAGGCGCGGATATGGCACCACTCATCAGGCCACACTGAGGCAGCGTCCCACATAGCACAACCAGAAGGACCCACAACTAAAATATACAACTATGTACTGGGGGGATTTGGGGAGAAAAAGTAGGAAAAAAATCAGTTTAAAAGGTCATGTTTAGCATTTATTTTAATAAAATAGAGTAGGCATTATTAGAGTGCTTTAATGTGGTAAGTATAAGCAGTATTTCATTAACCTTGTTTCATGTGTGCGTGCATGTGTGTGTGGGTGCATGTGTGTATGTACCACCAGGTCATAACTAAAACATATATTTTTACTATGGATCACAGTCAAACAGTTTGAAAAGCACTGTGTTAGGGACCTCTCTCTACTACTATAACTCATTCTTCTTCAGTGATTTGTCTAATTGTTGGACTAGAAAAAAAGAAATAAGTACACACACACACCAATCTCTGATGCTCTTTCTTAGAGAACAATTTATTCTCAGGACATACATGTTCTCTGTGAAACCATATTGTGTAAGTGGCCTGCTTCTGTGAGCAAGTCTATGGTTTTCCAGCATTGCCTATGAATGGGTGTGAGTAAATCGGGGGTTGAATACACATTAACAGGCCCATGTGGCTTCAGATTCAAATTTCATTCTGCTTTATCACTATTATTGTTGACAGTTTTATTATCTGATAAGCTGCTGTGCCCCATGTCTGATTTGGTTCTAAATTCAAAGTGTGAAGAGGCTGAACACCACAGGCAGAACATGGCCACATTTTTATCTCTGAATATTTTTATATTGGATACTATCAGCCATTAAAAAAGAAAAAGAAAAAAAACTCAATAAGGCATCTTTAAGACTTCGATTTAAATAATATAATCTCCCAAACTCTCCAAGAGCCTGGGTTGCAAAATGTACTCCTAGATTACTGAGTAATGTAATCTGGAGCACAGACCATTGTCTCTAATCCAGCTAAACACTGAGGCACATCTACCACGTATGACAACTTCAGTTTTTAAGCAGTTGGTCCAAAGCCATTTCCTCTCACAATAATTAATCCTCAAGTCTCGTGTTTTATTAACTCCTATTTCATGATAATAAAACCATAACATCTAAAAAAACATGCTCTTGAGGGGAAGGAGTGGATTAAAGAATACATAGGTCCAGTTTATCCAAAAATGAATCAAATGATTAAGTTAAAAAAAAAAGAGAGAGACAAGGTAGAAAGCTAGAACACATCCTTGTTTACTCAACTTAAAATAATAATGTGAATCATCATGAGACCATTCCCATCGACCCTGATTCTACTGCAAATACAAAATCGACTTTTAAAAAGTGAGCCACAAGGAAATGAAAGCATACTTCTCTGTTCCTTTTAATTTTATAAATCTTTCTACTGACACAAACACCACTAAAAACAACCTCAGAACATGAAGCAGTCTCAGCACTGAAGTAGTGTACGATGAAACCACCACATTTCCAACTGATCCATCAGACATCTGATTAAAAAACACCGTCTGAGGCAGCTGAATTAGTTACATTTATAATAATTTTGCATAGGAAAGCACAATATCTATTATTCCAATAAAAAGAGTAGCTAAAGGAGCTTTTAGGAGCTACTGCTGCTGGAAGGTCAATTATGGTTTCATCAAGACTCAAGCCAAAAATTAAATAAAGTATTTCCCCTTCAAGTTACACAAAATGATGAATCCATGACTGGGCGCAAGTAAAAGCTAAACCAGCATCTCTGATCTAACAGCTCAACAAAATACTTTGGACAGGAGTCTCAAAAGAATTTTCCTCCTTAAAATTTTGTTAAATTTTCTTCCTTCCATAAAGATACTTTTTCTCTCCCACAGATTTCCAGTTATTACACTTACAGTAATCTGTCTGAAAAGAGAAACACCCACTCTAATTTTGCAACCTAAATATTTCAAGCATTAACTTGTTATTTTTATCTGTTAACCCATTAAGATTATTATTAGAAACTTACATGTTAGGTATACATGTCCTTATTCTATGGAATGTTGAAATGAAACCAAACTGAAAAGCTAATATAATAAATGTGTTCAGTCATAAAGAAAACACTACATGTCACTATAAATATGCCGGATAGTATATCTGAGATAGTCCTGGTAGCTGTCTCTGTAAGTTATTGATCAGAGCTCTCTCTCTACATCTCCCCAAGTGGTAACCCAGAGCCAATGACTGAAAACCTCCAAGGAAATCCAATCTTAATATTTGATTTCTTTTCCAACATACATTAAAATGTCAGATTTTCTCCAAAAATAATATAGGAGAAGAGAGTAGGTAAGGGTGAAGATGAAAAGAGATTGGCCATGAGTTGATAGTCACTGAAGCTAGGTAAGAGGTACGTGATAATTCACTGCACTGCATTGTTCTGCCTATATTTGTATATATTTTTAATTTCTGTAATAAATTTTAAGTGTATTGAAAACAAGCAAGCAAGCTCCTGGTTTCCCACAAAAAATAAATATTAAAACAAATTTATTTATTATTCAAAAAAACATTAAATAACAAGAGATGGCGAGGATGTGAAAAAAAAGGGAACCCTTGTGCTCTGCTGGTGGGAATGTAAACTGTGCAGCCACTATAGAAAAAGGCACGGAGGTCCCTCAAAAAGTTAAAAATAGAACTACCATATAACCCAGCAATTCCACTTTTGGTTATTTATACAAAGGAAATGAAAACACTAACTCGAAAGAATATCTGCGCCCCCATGTTCACTGCAGCACTATTCACAATAGCCAAGAGATGCAAACAACCTAAGTGTCCATCGATGGATGGATGGATAAAGAAGATGTGACATATAGGTAGGTAGGTAGGTAGGTAGACAGATAGATAAATAGGTAGGTAGGTAGGTAGATAGAAAGAAAAATAGACAGACAGACAGATATCACTCACACTCACTCTCACACACACACACACACACACACACACACACAAACACTCACTCACAATGGAATATTATTCAGCCATAAAAAAGAAAGAAATCTTGCCATTAGCAACAACATGGATGGACCTGAGGGCATTATGCTAAGGGAAATAAGTTGGACAGAGAAAGATAAATACCATATGATCTCACTTACATGTGGAATCTATTTTTTTAAAAAACGAACTCATAGATACAGAGAACAGACTGGTGGTTGACTGAAGCAGGGGTGGAAGATGGGCAAAATGGGTGAAGGTGATCAAAAGGTACAAACTTTCCAGTTTTAAACTAAATAGGTCCTGGGGATGTAATGTACAGCATGGTGACAGTTAATAATACTGTACTGTATATTTGAAAGTTGCTAAGAAAGTAGATCTTACAAGTTCTCATCATAAGAAAAAAAAGTGTAACTATGTGAGGTGATGGATGTTAACTAGACTCACTGTGGTGATCATTTCCCAGTATACACATAGATTATGTTATATATCTGGAAATAATGTTATATGTCAATTATATTTCATTAAAAATAAATAAATAAATTTAAACCCAAAAGATGAGCTGCTAAGAGCTAAGATACAGAACCATAACAGCAACAGTAAGTGAGCAGACCCAAAAGCAAGAAAAACAAAGCTTTCCCTGCTGTTCATTATGAAGCACTACATCACTGCACAAAGTAAGAGATGAGAAAAATAATCTTAGTAGTTACATTTAACAGGATATTCTGGAAAATACAACTTATGGTAAGCCTTCGATAGAGCCACTATTAATCCACAAAATCAAGTTCTGCTTCAAAGCATCCAAAGAAATCTCTGCAGGGAAATTACATCCTAATGGATACCTGCATGCCCTACCCCTTACCCAGAAAATCAGAAACTAGGTTAGCTCAGAAAGAATTAGAATAATGATATCGGTAGCAGTGGTAGTTATTGTAGTAGTAATGATAGTATTAAAGACTATCTCTCACTGAGCACCTACACACACTAAGCACTTTTCATAATTCATTTAATTTTCACAATAATCCTAAGAGGTAGGTACTTTCAGTACGCTCTTTTAGAAATGAGATTGAGATAAATGGAGGTGCCCAATGTTCGGTACCAAATTAGTGAGAGAACAGATACAAGCCATGGCCCTTTGGCTCCAGAGGTCTTGTTCTTAATCTCTGCAATACATTTCCTTAACCGCCTTCCAACACAGGAGCTGAAAGAAAGCTGAGGCAGCCAGCCTTCTGGTCGCTCATCATAACTATTCAGAAATCCTCTTAGTTCTGCTTCTCATTCTCCTCTAAAAGTTCTCTTAATTTCTTTTCAACTCTTAAATCCATAAAAGGAAAGTGCTTCCTTCCTGACCCCTCAATCCACCTCCATCACTTGGAAAAGCTAACAGAAGCTAAGAAGAAAAATTCTAAATAATTGACTCTCCTACTTTTAAGAAGAAAAGTCTGCAGGGAAGTATGATGAAATTAATAGTTAAACTGAGCTTTAAGGACAGTAGGTAATAACTACCCTCGGCCAAATCAGTGATAATCAAAAGTATATTCAAATACTTATGTAACCACAAATCACACAGTTTTAACAAAGATTACACATGGTTATTTCATTTTCAAAAATCCTGAGTCATATAAAATAGATGCAAGCAGCATTAGTAAAACTGTTAATGCTAAAAAGATATGTCTCTTTAATGCTTTATCTTATATTAATATGTGGGAGCAACTACACTGCATGAATAGACAACTGGCAATGAAAAGTTTCACTTTCAGAAACTGTGAGCACAGCTAGGCAATTCTTGATTTTCTGAATGTAGGATTTATTTGAAAGTAATGTAAATCACTAATTATATATTATAAAAGCAGAGGAACCTAAACAGGATGGTGGGAAACAGGCAAGATCACATGTGAAAAATGTAATCAAAATTGCAAAGAATCTAAATGTTTTCTAGAAAAATCACACATATGTTCTAATTTTTAAAAATCTCTACTTCATTAAGCTTTTACTAAAGACAATATTTAAAAAGAAAAGTGCGTTAAAACCCTTTGAGAGGCGATAAATTCAACATTTACTTGAATGCTTTTATTTTACTTAACCTTTTTTTAAAATTTCTGCCTAGCTGTCAGAAATAAGTTCAAAGACATTAATACATGGTCAAATTTATAGTAACATTGATAAAAACTAAAATCTGTACATTTATTGACAAAGAAAGGAAGCATATGATGCACAATAAAGCATCAATGACTAGAGCCCAATTAGATCCTAAAATTATCAATAGTGTTGAGCTTTTCCACCTTTCCATTACACACACATACCTACACACAAATACACCAAGAAGAAAAAAACCCATACTTAACCTAAGAAATTAAGATCTTATTACTATAAGCAAATTAAATCACAAGTTAGGGTACCATACTGTCCAGTCTCTCATTCAGTGTGACCCAATGAGAATATTCAGAGTTTCTAAGACATTGCAAGATCCCCAACAAAATCCTCAGTTCAATTGTGCTTAAAACATTTTACTTAGCAACAAAAGAGTGTCACAGTTACAATGATTTACAAGGGCTTCAATAAAAGGTTAAACTTCAATTAGCCAGAACACACAGCAGGCAAAGTAAATTCCTCAGGGGGCTGGCCTGGTGGCATAGTAGTTAAGTTCATGTGCTCTGCTTCAGCAGCCCAGGGTTCGCGACGCGGGTTTGGATCCCAAGCACACACCTAGACACCACTCATCAAGCCATGCTGTGGTGGCATCCCATATACAAAATAGAGGAAGACTGACACAGGTGTTAGCTCAGCAACAGTCTCCCTCAAGCAAAAAGAGGAAGATTGGCAACAGATGTTAGCACAGGGCCAATCTTCCTCACCAAAAAAGAAAAGAAAAGAAAAGAAAAACAAAGTAAATTTCTCAACCTAATCTTTGAGCATCCCAGTTAATCAGAGTTCTTTCATGCTTCTGGTGCCTGAATTTTTGGACAATGAAAAGGAATACACCCGGATAAGATAAAGTGGGTTATGAGTCTAATGTTTATTCAAATATACCCTAAACATATGTTTGCTCTTTAAAAAAAATTTCACATTCTGCAAAATGGCAGGCTACAAATAGGGCTGATGGGAAAAACAGAGTTGGGACAGATCACTGAAAAACTATATAACTTTGTCACCAAGCACTGACAAAAACATCAGTTGGTACCTGGGAAGGTAACTTGGACAGCACAGACAAGTGGCTTAATTTGGCTGGAAGCTGCCACAAGGATATAAAGACACATCAAAACAAGGCTGAGAGGTGCTCAACCAATGAAGATAAAAGTGGAATTCTGAGCCAGTGGGGGTGCTATTCAGGGGGTCATCCACTGGTAGGGAGCCACACAAAACGAGAGAGGTAGATCTCTCTCTCCCCGGGAAGAAAATCCCAGTACAAGCACTCATATTTAATGTTCTCCAATTAAAGCCAACAGTGTTCACGCTGGCAGTGCAGCGGCCAAGCTTAGGGCTATTTCCTTTCCTCTGTTAAGTTTAACACCACCCCCGCCCCAATGGTTCCCCTTGTCTAGGAAAAACATTCCGCATAAAGTAATGTGATTTTTGTGTTCAACTGACATAATTCTCCAATTTCCAACGTGTATGAGCAAATCCACGTTACAGAAATAAAAAGACCATGCTTTAAATAAGTTTGCAAAGTGAGGCTAGATATCCTTTTATGCTCCATTTTCTTTTGACCATTTTTATTTTGGAGTGCTTGCCCTTTTCTTTTTGATTTATATGAGCTTCATAAATTACAAAAGTTAGCCTTTTTCAAATGCCTAACAAATATTTTTTTCCAATTTATCATTTGACTTTATGCTGGCCATGGGTTTAGGGGGACTTTTAATGGTTTAAATTCATATGTTAATAAACTCATCTTTTCTTTTCTAGTTCCTGAGATTTAATGCCTAACTTATACATTACCCATTGCAGTGTTACAAATAAATTCAGATATATTTTCTTCAAGTACATGTGTTTTATTTTTAGTATTTAAGTCTTTCATTTATCTGAAATTTTAGCAAAAAGTTTGAGGCAGAGATTCAGCTGACTTTTTGTCCACAGACGGCTAATCCATTTTTGTATTTCCATCTCTTTTTCCACACTGAGTTGAACTGCTATCTTTATCACACAAAACATCAAATATATTTAGATTGACTCTCTTTTCTATTGCATTGATCTATGTAGCTGAAGGCTATGACAGGGGATAATTAAAATGAAAAAGAAACAGAATAGAAATGCTAGAAACAATTTAAACAGTGCTGAGAGGTACTGTTTAAATGCTGCGGCTTCCTAATATATTTTAACATCTGATGGTCCTCCCCCTGGCCCGATATCATCTTTTTCAGAAATTTTCACCATGTATATACATAAAAAACTAAATTACAGTATCTATCAAAAGGAAGAAAAGAATCTTCAAGAAGGCTGGGAGGAACACTAAGGTGTTCTTTTGGAATCAACAGCCCACAGGACTACTCCTTCTAATACTACTACACTTGGATTGCTTTGCGATAACCGTTTTACAATCAATAAAGAATAGATATTAAAAAGGATGGCCAAATAAGCTACAATCTAAGATTAGCAATACTTTTATCCAAACAAGCAACAGATCTGGATATTTGGATTTCAAAAGTAGAAAGACTAAATAATTAAATGTTATGTTGTAAGTTTTTCCAGAAATTCCAGTTTCCTTAATTACATAACCTCTGTGTTCTACAAAAGCTTATCTAAGGCCTTAAAAATATCCACGTACTAATCAGTAATTAGGCTGCTTTTACTCCTCTAAAAGTCTTATCAACATCTTTTTAAATGTTTTTATTTACTACAGTTTCACAAAATCATACTGTATAAAATTAGAAGACTAGGTTAGGTAAAGGAATGTAAACAGCAGGCACTAAGTACAATATATTATAATTTTTCCGAGTACTTACTTATTAAGCAATGTATGTTATGGGAGTAACGAGAATTGTCTGGGATGGTGAAGCTGCCATCGCAGATAGCAACCTGACTCTCACCAAAAGGAAGAGTGAAGAAGCAGAGTTTATACAGTAAACAGCCCAGGGCCTGTAAAACAAAAAAGCATGAACATTATCAGAACTCAAGCAATCAACTTAACCACGAGATAAAAAGACCCCCAAATCAAAAACTAAATGCGTTATTTAAAAAAAGCCCTGTTTCTATACTGGACCAATCTTTTCACAAATTACTGCTTACACAAATTAATGTGCTTAATTTTTAAAAAGACATTTAACTTAATATTTCCGTTTTTTTCTATCATATCTGTGGCAAGTTGGCTGAATTAATGCTATCACAAAACTCTAGATCATGAATGATATAACTAAGATTAAAAGTGGCTGGTTCCTTTTGGGAAAAAAAATTGTATTCTTATTCTTCTACAAGGAAAATATATACAGTAACGTGTCCCTTAACAACAGGGGTATGTTCTAAGAAATGCGTCGTTAGGCGACTGAGCGCGATCAGATGCACTTACACAAACCTAGATGGTTTAGCCTACTACACATGGAGGCTACAGGTACTAATCTCACGGGCTCACTGTCATATATGCAGCCCATCATTGACTGAAACGTTGTTATGCAGCGCACGACCGTATTTGGTATATAACTAACATATAACAAAGAAAATAAGCACAAGGCTCCTTCTAGCAGCATTTTTTATAAATTCACTGTAAAACATGTTTTAAAATCCTGAGATTCCAAATCTGAGTTAGCCAGCACAGTTAAATTTATCAGACAACCGTCAATACCTTTTAATTGATTATTCACTAAACACATGTCATTGTTTCATATTATAAAAATTAGTCCTCATTTTCTGTGTATAATCCTATCATTTTTATTCTACGTTCTACTAATCAAGTTTGTACCTGGGTAATCTATATTAAAATTCAAAAAGGAAGGGCTCTGTCTGCTTCACTTTCATGGCTCCATAGACATCATGGCACTAATCAGTCTACTTGTGGACAACGAAGACAAAATACTCTAAAACACAAATTACATCTGGAAAAGTAGCATAAGAAATTTCTAGCTAAGCTGCTAACACCACAAACCTGAGAAGTAGTAATAAAATGTGATTTTAGGCTTAAGAAATCACTATGTTATTACAACAAGTGTCATCTATACGCCTTAAGAGTATAAGCGGCATTTCTCATTCTAAACAGATTGTATAAAATTATCCAATAGTTTGTATACAATTATATCAGCAATACTAAAACTGGGCCTCACTACCTAAAAATTAGCAAATCAGCTTTCCTTTGTTGGATTTTCTCTACATATCAACTTAGCAAATGCAACTAACAAATATACTAATTTTATTAATACTACGAAGATTACAACATACAGAAATACCTTTGTGAGTTCAATATTAATTTACAAAACATTATTTTCCAAATTATAACATATAATATATATTATATATAATATATATAATGAAAAAAGTTTAAAGGCCTAAAAATTTCAACATATTAGTTCAAAACATTATTGGGTTATTTATTATGTGACTAACAGAATTTTAAAGATTCTGAATAGAAATAACCAGTTCAATGTGGCTTAAAAAATATTTATGATGCTCTTTTCTATAAGGAAGATATTTTCAGCATTTTTGCGGCAAATTGAACATAAGGCTCCCTAACAGCACTACAAAAATACTATTAATGGTATAACATCTGCATTAAACTATACCTTTCTACTGCCCAGAGGACAGTCTAAGCCAAGTAAATCAGCATTTTAGCCAGTTTTATCTTATCAATCAAATCTTTAGTAATGTGTCCTGTGTTAGAGTAAATGTAGGAGTTGCCAGATAACAATTTTAGATAGCAATGCCGTATACTCAAAAAACATAAATCTAAAATTCTCTGGTTCACATAGTGTGAACACAATGAGGTGTCCCAATTTTTCCACACCAAAGGCATTTCCCTCTTTATCAATTTGATAGAATGAGAACTGTTCAGGAAACAGGAGGGAACAAATGACCTGATTTTGAAAGCTGAGTCTCATCATCTTCAATTTTTCTCATTAAACGGTAACATCAAGGATCTCTCACTGAATTTCCTAATGCTTAATAAAATCAGCATCCTCAATCTCAGGATAAAAATTACCTACAATGGAAACTTCCAAGCAAAAAAAATTTTCTTCCCCAAATATAAGGTACTAAATAAATACTTTAACACGAATATCATAACTGTCTGAATCCTGAAACTATACTATCCTGAAACAGGATCAGAAATATAATTCTTAACCAATATGAATGGAATATTTTTTCCAGATATTCTTTAATTCATACCTAAAATGTTGTTGTATACTTCTGTTTCACCTGAGCTAAGACAAGCATAAAAATGGCATCATGGAAATTAAAATTCTAACTCTGTCAAGCATATAAACATAGACTCTATTTTCTGATTATTTTTCTTGCTTTTTTTAACTCTTTGAGTATCTATTTGTAATTCCATAGCTATACCCAGTTATCCAATATAGAAATACTACCTGATATTCTAATTACAAATGGTATTAATTTTAAACTTATCACTGGCAACTTAGTATGCTGCCTGGCATGCATACTAAATCTGGTGAAAAATGAACCAAAAAAAGGATTCCTTCCTTTTTGTTAATATATTGGGTAATAATCGTATGCTAGGAGATTAATTTTTTTTTTAATCAACCTTTGAGGATCTCAAAGCTGTAGTGAAGTTATGATGTCTGTCTTTCCTCTGCTGTTGAAATATTCTTTTAGGCAATACGGATTTCAAAAACACTCACAAAATTAGGCCAGAAATGATTTCCACAGCGACCTCTTCTAAAACCTTCATTTTATAAATTAAGACCCAATTGAATTTACTTTCTACACTACATACTATAAGCCATAATGAGTCAAATGTTGATGCTGAGGAAAGCAAACTGAGTTTGACTTATAGAAGGTGGTGATATATAAGCAGTATCAAATTTACTAAATCAAACATACTTATGGTTTGATTCAATTATGTATACAGGTAAAAATTTAAGTACCACAAGATTTAAGAATCACTGTTTAGTGAAAAAGTACGTATTATGGAGACTAATGAAAAGATATCAAAGATATTCTTTTTTATTACCTTGTGAAAACATTTGGTATCCCAACCCTTACTAGAGAAGGCCAGGAGAAGACAACCAAGGAGATATTATGGTTTAAAAACAAAATAAAATGACTTTGCTTGTAAACTCTAGAACTATTTCCAAAGGAATTTTTTCCATCCCTAATATGTTCATTAGTGGTAGATATGGCTAAACATTTGTTGAATTTATATGAATTCACAATTAAAATAGAGTTTCCTGCTAGTTTATTAAATACAGTCAAAACATATTTTATTTATGAAATAAGTTCTTAAGAAGTACTGACATTCTAACATAAAGTTCAACTAATAGAAATATGATCTACCTCAATAATTCAATCCAGATATATATGCTAAATGATAAAGAATTTCAAAATAGAGAAATTAGTCATTGGTATGTTTATAATTAGCAAAAAAGTTTTACTCATGTTAGTTTCCATTTAAAAGATCCTAAAATACCCCAGAAAATTGTCAGTGTAATTACTTAAGAGTTATGGCCAGCTTTTTCATACTGTAATCAACCAAAATTCCACTCAATCAAAAAGATGTTAACACTCATATATAATCTAAATTCCAAAAAATACTGTGGTAAAAAGTTACATTATATGGAAGTCCTTTATTTGCTTTTTTATACCTAAGCTTTCCATTTCAGGATTAAGAAGATAAAATGTTCTAATATTTTTCTTCTCCTGAATATGAAGCTCTCTTGTACACCATTCTCTTCTACTCATTAGGAAATACCTTTTGGGGGACAGAAGGAAAGTAATCAACTGAACTCATATCTTTTAAATTTGGTTAGAGAAAATGTCAGCCTTCCTTGGCCTTACCCAGATATCAGCCTTGGTGGTGATGGGTTTCCCTCCATAAAGGTTGATCATTTCAGGGGCTCTGTATGACAGAGTTGTATACCTGGCAGTAAATAAGTGAAACGGAGTGGAGATATAAAAAAAAAAAAAAAAAGACAGATACTACAATGCTTCTACATAAAATACTACAAAAAACTTTCATGTTCAATAACGTTATTTAGAGATAATACTATTTTTAAAAGCTCATTAAAAGTCCATCAAGGATTAAACAATACAAAGTATCCATACACATTTTTATTCAATAAGTGCAATAGCATCTAATGATATAAAAACTTATTTTCTTTAATAGAAAAATCTTAAATAAAGACAACGTATTGGAAATATAGTTTTTCTTAAATTTCCCATTTGAAAAACCATAATTTGACTATAAAAATATGCTTATCAAAATATTTTAGTCTATTAATTTAAAAGCAAAACTTCTACCCTCTCAAAAAATTAATGTATATGTTTATTAAGGAGTTTTTTTTTATGGACTCAAACATACTTCCTTGCACATGGTAGTAAAATTCCTTTAGGTTTGTTTTTATAACTGTTGTTTTAAAAGTAATCTAGTTCTCATAATTCTAACCACAATAATTAAGTATGCTTCTAATGCTAACTGCCATCATAAGCTATTTGGAATTAAAAGACACTATGAATAGTTACCAATATAAAAACCCCAACTCCATTATGAACAGAATATTTTAATGAAGTTGTGCTCAATTTCAGGGCAGAAATTATAAGAATATGGAAGGACTTCCTATATCGTGGCATAATTTAACATTCATTTTGAGTGTTTATACATTTTATTTTACATGAAGTATCTTAAAGCTCAACATTCTACCACCTTACTTACAAATTATCCTGATTGGTAAGATATTCTGAGCGATACTATTACAAAGGAGCACCTAAGAAACCAGGATATAAACTGACTGAGGGCAGGACTTTTGCTCACTGCTATATAGCAGCACCATAAACAATGTCCATTACATTGTAGGCCCTGAATAAATACCCACTAACTGAATAAATAGCCCATTAACTCCTCAACTGAGCTACAAAGCATAAGAACCCATTACAAGTTTACATTCATCGTTAATGCAAAATTCTACTAAACTTTAACTATACTTCAGAGCTCAACAGCAAGAAAGGAAACTTCCAGGAAGTCAGAGATGCTTGAGCAGAATCCTAGAGTCATTATATATCATAATTTTTTTTTTTTTTTTTTTTTTGGTGAGGAAAATTGTCCCAGAGCTAACATCTGTGCCAGTCTTCCCGTATTTTGCACTTGGGACATCACCTCAACATAGCTTGATGAGCAGTGCACAGGTTCACGCCCAAGATCCAAACCCATGAACCCTGGGCCACTGAAGCAGAACATGCGAACTTAAGGGCTATACCACCAGGCTGGCCCCATAATCCGATAATTTTTTTAAAAATTATATGTATATACATATATCCCCAAGAAGCCAATTCAATCAGGTATAGTTCTTGTGTTCTTCAGGACATTTATGTACTTCCTAAGATGTCTGCTTTTATGGAATCTAACATAATCAACATAGGCTAAGTTTCCTGAGAAAAATTACCTTGACTAGAAATCCACAACCTTATAAAAATGGACCAGAGTAGTATCAGCTCTACTTGAGCTATTTCGAAATACACATTGCAGTTCAAATGATAGCTCCTACGTGGTCTTAAACAATTGAGAACTTGTGAGGAAGTGAAGAAAGGCAACTTGGAAAAGGTAACTACTTAGAAATTCCTATTCTGACAGATCTTTCTGCATTGTGTCATTTTATTAAGGTAATTTAAGATTTAAAAACAGTTCTATTTTCTAAAACTAGAAAACAGAAAAGTCAGAGAGAGGTCCTTATAGGCACTCTCACAACCATGGAAAGTAAAAGATTAAGAAAATAGATATGCTTTATATGTATAAAGCAGATATGACTTACATTTCTACCAGAGAGCTTGCCAATACACTATTACAAAGTAACACAACTTCCACATTATTTTTAATGCATGCAGAAGTCAATCAATATTAAATATGAAGTAAAAGCTTAAATGTTTTCAAATAATTTAATTTTTTCCTAACAAGCACAAATCTTCAGTATCAGTAAAAACAAAGATGTTTAACCGAACTCAACAATCACTTAAAACTCCCTTTAATAATTCCACTAATTATTAGAGCTTATTTAACAAACCTCTTGATAAACTTGTTGACAATATAGATGAAAAACTTGTATCTGTGGTAAAATGTATTTCCTACTGAGCTAGATCTGACATAATCAATGTCAATGGCATAGAAATATTTTGAAGAAATCTATAAGCAGAATACCTAAAATTTGTATTAGCAGAGCTGGTCACAGACTCAAGTGAACTAAAATTCCCATGAGACAAAGTACAATAAAGATAGACACTTACTTTTTAATTTCTTCCTCTACTACATTAACTCCATCTTTTTGAGGATTAAGAAACTTGTTAGTGGCACTGCCAAAGTCACAAAGTACATAGTTTCCACTGTCATTCAACAAAATATTTTCTACCTTAAGAAAAGAAAATCAATAATTAGTAGTATTTTCAAAGTAAACATTATCTTTTTACAATCATGTTTTTACACAACAAACATCGAAGGGTCTGTGCTGTATTATATATAGCGAGAGATCTGAGATACTTCAAATTACAAGAAAGGACAAACGAATCAGAGCAAAAATATACTTTACTATGTCTCCTGCTTCTCTTACTAAGAACAGAGAAGTGCTTCTCCCATCCCAGAACGATTTTTGCAGGGGCCAAGAAACTCTAAATCCTCTCTAAACAGCTTCAATGAAGGAGAACTAGCAGCAGTTAGCGTCTATACTATACTTCCATTTTTCTCCTTTTCTGACACTTCAGCTTATCAACAGACAAGTAGTGAGAAAAACCATTAAAATTCTACCCCGACTGACTCCTAATACCATTTTTATCTAAAATATTACATTGAAAAACACAGATTTGACTTCATGCCTTAACTTGTAGGTCAGAGTTGTACTAACTTAAATAAACAAATTAGTATACAGTTTCTAACACAGAGGAATGTGGGTTCACAGCCAAACTCTTGCTACTAGCATATACCCTTGGACAATTTCCTTAACGACTCTTGTGCTTTAGTTTCCTTATCTATAAAACGGGGAAGGTAATATATATTACATGAGATTGTTGTAAAAATTAAATGAATTAAAACCTGTAAAGTACTTAGAACAGTACTGGAATAAAGTAAACAAATGATACAATTCTAACATTTTTTCCACAATATTTTTTATTCTTATGATACAGTCTTGGACAAGTAATTCAATTTCTCTCCACTCTACCAAAATGCCCACATTAGTTTCTTTATAATTTTTCTGCTATATTTCATTTTAATCTTTTTTAAAAAATTTGCACACAATAAAGACATATAAAAAAACTACTTAAACGTAGCTTTGCATAAATTTACACATGTAAAAAAAACTAAGCATGTGATATATGGCCTATGCAAAATTATGCAGTTCAATGTCTTTTCTGATTTTAATTAAATCAAGAAGATTCAGCTGAAAACATCAACTTTATATGAAAAAAGTTAATGAGCTATAACAGCACAAAAAAAATCATACCAAATTATTAGGGAAAATGTAAAAGTTGCATATTCAAAAGAACCAAAATACACTATACTGGCTATCCAAATTAAAGGACAGAGGTCTGTGGTCAGGCATTTCAATCTCACCTTAACTTTTATCCTTTGACTGTAGGTTTCCCTAGATGATACTTTCATGGTTAACAACCTATACCCTAAGTGACATCTTGTACTGTCTTACATCTTAAGAGCTTTTTATAATCACCTTTCATATATTTTGTACAGTCAGTCAGAAGTGGGATTCATTCAGTCATTAAATATTTACTGAGACCCTGCTATGTGGCAGGCACCATTCTAAACACTTGGATACATCCTACAAAAGAGAAAAATCCCTGCCCACAGGGAGCTTACATTCTAATGGGAGAGGACAGAAAATAAACAATAGGTATAATACAAAGCAAATGCTATAGTATTTTAGAAAGTGACAAGACCTAATAAAAGGTTAAAGGAAGTAGATAATGGAAATGTCAGGCTATAATTATAAATAAGGTGGCTCAAGATAGGGCTCACTGAGAAGTTGAATCTGAGCAGACCTGAAGGTGGGGAAAGGTTAGCTATGGGATATCTGGGCATAAAGTATTTCAGGAAGAGGAATTTTTGTAATCTTAGTGTTTGTAGGCATCAAAGAGGACACGTGTTTCTAAATGATATGTGCAATGATATCTCTAGCTATAGGATTCTAGGAAGGTTCAATCCCCTTTGGGGATTTTTTCCAGTGTAACAAGTTGGTACCATATACAAGAGGTCAGAGCCCACAAAGGGTAAGATAAAGACACTTTAAAGACGATCACCACCAAACTATAGTAAATTATAAATAAATGAGTAAAGAGACCCATTTACGGTTACCTCCAGCATCTCTGGAAAACACTGATGCTTAATAAGGATTACAGGAAACAGGAGGGATACTGAACTGGGAGAGAATAGTGTGAAGGGACATTCAACCTGTGTCAGTGACGTTCACACTTTTGTTCAAATGAAACCTTTTAAAGAAGCCTATGATGTAAAACAGAAGCAGAGTAGAGGGCACAAAACCCTCCTCTGTAGCGATGCTAGCAAGCTTCAGGGACATGGAAAGCACGATTTCAATTCCACAGTCAGTCTTTAGACGGCCTCAGGAAATGGAGCAGAGGACAGAGGCTGATCTCAGTGCCGGTAATAACAACTAATTTAGATGAAGACAATCCAAAAACATTTTAACTCCAAAGCTTAAACTATATTATCCATAAGTAGTCTAGGGTTCATACCTTCAGATCCCGGTGAATTATTGGAGTCTTACATTGATGCAACCTTGCAACAGCTTCACAGGTATCACAGAAGATCTGCAACACTTCTGATTCCGTAAAACCCGTCTGCAGCTTCTTGTTCATCTGATTCACTACCTGCCCAGCTAACCAAAAAAGTAATTTTGAGAGGACATATTTTTAATAAAGGAAGTTTATCACAAATAAAGAAATTAAGAAATGCCTTTATGGTCTCAGGCAATGGGGAACTGGCTTTTTCGTAATTCTCATGTAAGGATACGTATTATACCACATTGTATTGATTCAATGACATACATTTTTTCACATTTTACATCTCTGAGATGAAAACATCCTAAGATAGAAGATGGCCTGCTAATGTTACTGACCATTTTTTAATATTTTGACATCTCTTAAATCAGAGTGGACCTTATAATTGATGGCATCACAAATTTGAAGAAACAGTTATTCTACACTGTGCTAGTTATTAAGTAAACAATGGTGAACAAAAATATAGTTTCTATTATCATGGAATTTATAGTCTAAAGGCAGAGATAAACAATCACACAAATGTATATCATAATTACATACAATAAGGATAATACGAGAGAAACCTAAATTCAAATTGGTGAAGGAGGATGGGGAGGATGGGGAGGAGTGGATGTCAGATAAGAGCTGCACAAGGAAGTGCAGGATAATTAGGAACTAACCAGGCAGAGATTTGGGAGAACAGCATGCTAGCAATAGCGAGTGGCATGTACAAAGGTCTCTAATTTGGGAAAGGGCTTAATGACTTGAACAATTTAAAGAAAGCCAAAGTGGATATGGTCTAGGAAGCAGATAAGAGAGTAAGGTGAGATGACACTGACAACATAGACAGTGATCAGCCATACTTTAGATTTTATCTTGAGAACCAAAGAAACTTCCCAATTTGCCTTTTTTTTTTTTTTTTGAGGAAGATTAGCCCTGAGCTAACTACTGCCAATCCTCCTCTTTTTGCTAAGGAAGACTGGCCCTGAGCTAACATCCATGCCCATCTTCCTCTACTTTATACTTGGGACGCCTACCACAGCATGGCAGGCCAAGCGGTGCCATGTCAGCACCCAGAATCCAAACCGGTGAACCCCTGGCCGCCGAGAAGAATAACGTGCAAACTTAACCGCTGCGCCACCAGGCCGGCCAGCTGATTTGACTTTTTAGAAGACCTCCTCGATTGGGGGATGCGGGGAATCATAAGAGGAGAAATGGCGAGATAGGTTAAGAGGCTAATGCTCTAACCTGGTAACAGATAATGGGCAGCGTAACTTACTAACATCAATAGCCACACATACCAAAGAGCCCTGAGAGGATTATTATGTATTACAATATACTATAATAATTGATGGACTAATAATGACAACTCTTAATTATTAAGAAAAAGTTAACTATTGTTATATTTTAAGAACACAAGTGAACATGTGATTCATTCAGAAAGCATTCTAACAAAAATCAAGTTTGGGAATTTAAAAGGGCAAGCTTATAGTTAACTTGATACTTTCCTTTAACAAGATTGGATAAATAAATGTTTACTACTTTGTAATCTGTAAGAAAGTTCATATACACCTGTTACTTTTACTATTATTGTCTAAACAGCACTGTCATGTATTTTGTGAAATAGTTTTTTCTTAGAATTTTAAAGCAGAAAAAACATTAAATTTTACAAGTTATCAATCCCTACCAATCCCTAACTTTCAGAAAACAAGTCTGCTGGGTTGTAATTTGTTCAGGGTATCTCCTAAGATGGAGGTAGGCAGCAATTTCCTCCATCCTCCTGTTTGACGGACACCCTGACTCATTTTAACCAAAAATTTAACAGGATGAAAAGTGTTTTATTGGTATTCATTTACATTCTTGAAATATCATTTCACAGCTAAAGAAACTATAACCTTGAACTCATTCTACCACTTCCAAACTTTCAATGTTGTAATGAGTTGAAAATTTTAAAATATTAATCCTCTTTCTTCCATTCAGAGATCTTTGGGCTAGAAACTTTGAATCACAAAATCCAAATCCCCATAAAAAGCTAAAAGCTGTATTTGAGCTCACTTCAAATGCAGAAACAAAATTTAATTATTCAAAATCAAAGTCTTCTGAAAATTAAATTAACATAAGGATATTCTAATGAAACATTTAAAAATCAGATTCAAAATTTAAAAATTCAGATTCAGTATACTGAAGGTCTTTTAAAACAAGATGCATATAACTTTCAAATCTTTCCATATTTTTCAAACAGGCATCATCTCCTAAACAAAAGCTTTTACATTCTGCCCAATTTCATCACTAAAATTTAAAAAGTCAACATTCTTCTAACCTCTTGAAGTAGTCATCCAACGATTTTCCTATCTCTGAGATTACACTTATTACCATTTAACTTAGACAGCCATAGAGTGAAACCTATCATTCCATTTAAATTTTGCTATGACTTTTTTTTACAAGACAACTAATTTTTATCTGCAGTAGATGGCATCATTGGCCCCAAATCTTCAACCCTTGCTTTATCCACGCCCTTCGCCCAGTAACTGCAGTTCCTCCCAATAAGTGGGGCAGAGAGAATGTCCTGCTCTTTGATTTCAGTTCAGTGCGACTTGGTGTGGTCAACAGAATAAGGCAGAAGTGGCAGTGTGCCAGCCCCAAGCCTAGGCCTTAAGAGGCCTCACATCGTCTACTTGCTCACTTGTATTTCTACTGTCTCCACAAGAAAAATATGCTTGTTAGCTCCAGGAAGGAGAGGAAGAACATGTGAAGAAGAGCCACTCCCACTAATCCCAGCAAACCCACTAGCACGTGAGCAAGCCCAGCCAAAACAAGCAGTGTCACGCCACCACGTTCAGGCTAGAACAGCTCGCTCACTAATACACAAGCAATAATAAACAACCGTTGTTTCATGCTATTGAGTTTGGGATGTTTTGTTATTAAGCAAAAGCTAACACATATATTATCCATGGGAATTTCTGTAGAACACCTCCTACAAATGAAAGCTCTTTTCATAAAGTAATGAAAGTAAACTCAAAATACCAACTCTGATTTCTGGAAGTCTGATACCTAAAGCACATAATTTTCTTTTTAACTTATACATCAGAATATTAGCAAATTAAGTGGTGCCAAACCATGAACCTAGAGAGATATAACATCTGACAAAAGACGACTGTAAACATTTGATACTGGAAACCATGGTGGGGTACATCAGCTACACAACACATTCTTCTAGTTTCTATACAGTTTTATCCCTACATAATCAAAACCAATGCACCTGAACTATATACATAACACTGACTCCCTTGCAAAAGTACCTTCATTTTTAAACTATTGTATACAATACAATTAGCTTTTATAGAGGTAGTAAGGAGAGAGCATGTTTCCCCTATTCTCTACCCCTCCAACTCACTCCTACCCCATAGGAGGGAAAAGGAACTTATCTAATTGATTCATCTGAGAAAAGGAATTGAGAATGCTCTATTCAGGCCCTCTGGATTCCCTCTCTTAAGACATAATTGCCTACTGAGAGGGTGCATTCTGATCTGCAATACATGCAGTAAGCTTAGCTGGTGAAACATCTGAAGAAAACTTCCAACCTAAAAGAAAACGCACAATAAAAAATACGAAAGAATTCAGAAAAAAACAAAAACACAAGAAATTGAAAAAAAGCCTTTAAAAACTGTAATTAATATCTGCAGACAACAAAAGATTTGCATCTAAAACAAGAGCAAGGTGTATTGTAACAAAGAATAACAACAGTGAGAGAACAAGGAGTTCCTGAAAATTACAAATAACATGGTAGAAATACAGAATTCTATAGAAGAGCTCAAAGATATATTTAAGGAATGCTCCCAACACAAGTAGAATAAAAAGAAAGACAAGAAAAATTTTTAAAAATAAAATCAGAGGATCAATCTAGGAAGATAACATCCTAAAAATGAAAAGTCCAGAAAAAGAGAACAGAGAAAATGAAAGACATAAATACTGAGTGCCCAAAAAGGATACCAAAAATGACCCATCAGCAAAGCACACATATCTTGAAATTTTAGAACACTGGGGATAAAGAAAAGATTCTAAAAGCATCCATGAAAAAGAGGTCACATAAAAAAACTGAGGAATCATAATGCACCAGACTTCTCAATAACAACACTAGGAAAACATGGAATAATTCCTTCCAAATTCTAGATCAAAATTATTTCTAACCTACAACTCTTTAGCCAGCCAAATTAACAAATCAAATATGGATTAGAATAGAAATATTTTTATATGCACAAGGTTTCAAAAATGTTTCATTCCATAAATCTGTTATCCAAAAGCTACTAAAAACTGTGCTCTACCAAAGGAGGGAGTAAAAACAAGGGGAGGCATGAATAGCAGGGAAGCTAAGACAGGAGGGAGGAAAAGGGAAGTCCTGAATGACAGCTAAATGCTGTTCAAAATTAAGCAGAACTGAAGTCCCCCCAAAGGAGACTTTCTAAGGGAAGAAAAAATGAAATTGACACAAATATTAAAATGTTTAAACATACTACACAAAGATTTACACTTCCATTGGGGAATGTGGGGCTAAAGTACTAACACATATGAAGGAAATTAGGCCAATGAAAAGTGGGGTAATTATTAACTCCAGGAAAAATAAAAAGAAGGATAAGAAAGAACGCAATTACAGACTATTACATGTCACAGTTAAATGGAAAATAAAATAATTTAAACACTGATTGTTGATTTAATCCAAAAACTGAGAATATGCCACACTGACAGTAAAATGCTCATCTTTTCTTGGAGATATTATCTACAACATAAAATCAGAAATAGCACCAGCAAACTTTCTTTCAAGAGCCTCCTCATGCCCAGAATCACAGAAAATCCCTGCTTTTCTAGTCCCTTCTCTTTCATACTCTAAATCTCTCACTAAAACTACAGATTCTCCTACATAATGCAGTGTAGAAATGCGGAAATAAATATGAAAAGAAACATCTCCAGGATTTTAAAGTGAATGCCTCTGCGGAGAGGGAAGGGCCAGAAGGATACAGATTTAGCCACAGCTTAACTACTTGACGTTTTAAAATATATCCACGAATTACGTTGATAAAAATTAAAATTTCGTGTAAAAGCTTGTTGATTCAACTAGATAAGATTTCCAAAAAATTTTTAAAAAACAAAAGAATGCCTTCCTCAAAACATAGCTCAGGTCATACTTTTACTTTAAAATAAAATTAGTCCCCTAAAAGTTGAAGTTCATTTTGTTCCCCTTTTAAAATGTCTTCTGGATGATAGTTAATTAAACTCATCCAGGGTTATGATTATGCCCGATTCAATTATTTCTAAGAAGTTACACGTAACCAAGGGCTATTGGTCAACTCTAATCCAGTTAATAATTAGCATCATAAATGCTAGAATTCAGGAAAGTGGGGTAGAGAAAATCAGTATCTTCTCCTTAAAAAGATCACAATGCTTTACAGTAGAGAAGATGAGATACAAACAAAAGAAAATAATCAGGAAAACATCTAATTTTCTTATATTATATTTGGAAATAAACATATCACAATACATGTGATAATATTCACTCACTTCATCTTCCTCTGTCCTTCCTTCCTTACAAGACTGGAATAAATGAGACCATATTTTCTCCATCACCACTACCCCACTCCTCCTCCTCCAATCTTCAGGAAATGACAAGAGTTCCTGGTATCACAATTAACAATCATAACTGTCTCTAAAAAATCTAAATATAAACCAGGGCTCCCTAGAACCCAAACTGTCAGATGCAGTCTGATAAAAAAGAAAAAGCAAGTTTGCAGGAAATGGATTAATTACCCCCTTCACACACATTAAAGAAAAAAAAATTCAGGATGTTTTAAAAATTATATTATTCTGAAAGCATACTTTACAAGTAAATATTTCTTTGAAAACACGACATTAAGTCCAAATAAAATGTGGTTTTCTAGCTTCGGATATTTACAAAAGAACTCCAAAAGACCACATAATATGAGTTTATAAAAATTATAGCTCAAAAGGCATCCTCTAAATTTATTACATTTAATATGCTGAAAGATAACATGGTAGAGTGCTGGGAAAAAATCTTACAACCCTAATATGGAAACATTAAGCTCTTCTGGGTTGGATTATAAAAGAAATGTAAGGGTGCAAGAAGTGTAACTGCTCTCTACCTGCAGAGATTACCCGCTTTAAGCCCAACAGCATTCTTCTAATTGTCCATTTACATGCTCATATTATCACTGCAGCAACCATGACCAGGTTTTAAATATTTTTTAACTGCATTCCTTAATTAGATAATTAAAGCTGAGATTGCAATGTGTCCAGAATTAGGTGACAGTTGCCCTGATAGAAACCAAGACACCTAGTAACCCATTTTAAGGGCAATTTCTTTTTAGTATAAAATAAAGGCAAAAACTACTTACCTCGACAATATTCCATTAAGATAAGCACTTCCCATACATTATCACTGATTGAATTAACAGCACAGTCCAAATAACCCACGATATTTTTGTGACCAGACAGCTCTTTCTGTAAAAAAGAAACAACATTTTAAAAATTGGAAAACATACATTTTAAAGCTCTATTGTTAGCAATGGTTTTGAAGTCTAAATTAATATATTTAAAGAATTTCAAAAAGTAAGAATTAGGCCTAAGTATGGAATTTCACATATTTCAAAAAGGTTACTACAGTTTCAACGGAAAATTTACTTACATTGACCATCACTGAATACTATTTTTAAATTCAATCAGGAAGAAAGAGATGCTTCACTCAAAAGCAAGAGTCTCCAAAAGTGAATGTACAAGACAGTCCTTTGGGACTCAAGAATAAAATATCAGAACTTTTACTTACATTTATTTTTATCCACAAAAAGAAACTAAATTAGCTCTAATATTTATGAACAATTATACTCTCATTTGTTTGTTTTGCCTGCCTGCAACATATTGCAATTTATGTGTACCTAGTTAAGTGGATTTATGAATGGATGTACTTTTAAGTAAATAACCTAAAAAATGAACAAGCGGCTACAAAAGATTTCTGTAAAGAAACCATAGAGTAAAGATAATCCTAATAATACAAGTACAAGGAAATGAGAAATAATTGGCAAATCTGACACTTTTGCTCCTAGTACAAGATAATCATCAGTATATAATGAGGTTAAAAATAATAATGATCTAATTAGGTCTGTCTGGAAATTAAAAAATAATTATCAAGAATACTATTTAAAATGAATTTACATCCACTGTTGTTAATGATAAACCTAGTTTTAACTGTGTAATATAACTTGAGATGTTGGCTAATGGCAGCTGAACATGTGAATAATTCAAAAATAGACATACATAATGGGAGACGGGTCATCAAAAAAAGTTGGAAGACCACTGCTCCCAAGAGTTCATCTCCCTAAAATATCTTGTTCAAAAGCATAGTATTTGACTGTTGCTGCTGTTGATGACTTTATTTTATATGCCTCAAATTGTACAAATTCTATTGAAAGGAAGAATTATGGCACAAGAGTACCACACCCGGGCTCAAGTTAGTTAGAGAACTTAGTCTAAGATCCCCCATTATCTAAGGACAAATCTTTTCACCTTTTTGGCTAATAGCCTTACCTTAAAAAAAGCAAGTCTCAAAGCCTAATCAACTCTAGTCTAGCTATGAAATAGGGACCAAAAAAAGCAGAATTCACGTAAGTCAGATTGTGTAAATGCGCCTATCTTCAAACAAAAGGGTTCAAAATGTGTGTTGATAAAGATGTTGATACAAAATAAGGAATCCCCCTCTTAGCAGTTAGATAAGTAGGACTGACAATAACAAGTGTCTACAAGGACGTAGAAAAACTGGAACTCTCATGCATTGCTGGTGTGAACAGAAAATGGTTTAGCTGCTATGGAAAACAGTTTAGTGGTTCATAAAAAAGTTAAATACAGAATTACTATATAATCCAGGAATTCCATTCCTAGATATACACCCAAAAGAACCGAAAACAAGTACTAAACAAAGTATACACACATGTTCATAGCAGCACTATTCACAATAGCCAAAAGGTAGAAACAGCCCAAATGTCCCTCAACGGTTTTTTTAAAAAGTCCATCAGCAGAGGAACAGATAAACAAGTTGTGATTGATACACACACACAATGGAATATTATTCCACCACAAAAAGAAATTAAGTACTGGGGCCGGCCCAGTGGCGCAGCAGTTAAGTTCGCACGTTCTGCTTCTCAGCGGCCCGGGGTTCGCCAGTTTGGATCCCGGGTGTGGACATGGCACCGCTTGGCACACCATGCTATGGTAGGCATCCCACGTATAAAGCAGAGGAAGATGGCCACGGATGTTAGCTCAGGGCCAGGCTTCCTCAGCAAAACAGAGGAGCACTGGCAGTAGTTAGCTCAGGGCTAATCTTCCTCAAAAAAAAAAAAAACAAAAAAAAAACACTTTAAAAAAAAGAAATCAAGTACTGATACATTTTATAATGTCAATGAACCTTGAAACATGCTAAGTGAAAGAAGTTAGACACAAAAGGTCAAATATTGCATGACTCTATTTATATGAAATATCCAGAACAGGTAAATCCATAGAGACAAAATGCAGATAGGTGGTCGCCAGGGGCTGGAACAAGGCGGGCGCGGAGAGCAACTGCTTAATGGGCCGGGGAGCTTCTTCTGGAGCGACGAAAGGTTTTAGAACTGACAGAGGTGGTGGTTGCACAACACTGTGAATATACTAAATGCCACTAAATTTTTCACTTGAAAATGGTTCATTTTATATTAAGTGAATTTCACATCAATAAAACAAACATTTTAAATACATATATTAGCACTTGATAAACAGTAGATGATGAAGAGGAAGAGAAGAGAAGGGAGGAGAAAGAGGGCAAACGAGGGGAGGAGGGGGACAACAACAAGCCATCCAGAGCACTGAGCATAAGGGATCCTTGAAAAAAATGAAAACTTTATTTTGTAATTGTTTTTAACTGTTTAGTCTAGTTAACTGAGTTACTAAAATTTTCTTTAATGGCCTATTAAAATATTTTTCACTTTTCCTAAAATTTAAAAAGAATTTTTCCCTTGCTGAAGGATACCTTACCATATACTGGAGAGTACACCAAAAAAATAACTTCACAGAATGATTCTAAAAATGAAAAGCAAAACTAATTATTGTTTGTCAATACAAACATATACAGTGAATGTATTAAATACCTATGGGAATGGTAAACACCAAATTCAGGACAGTGGTTTCTTTCTGGATGAGGAAAACAACGTAGGGATATGGTTGGGGAAGAATACACAGAAGCCTTCATCTGTATCTGTAAGGTCTTACTTCTTAGCTGGGTAGTGGGTAAAGTGGTGCTCATTATATATTTCTCTAAATTTTCCTATCCTCAAAATATTCTATAATCAAAATGTATTTAAAAAAGGAAAAAAGAAAGCAGAGTAGTTTGCCCATTGAACTACAGTAGGGAGGAGAAGAAAGAAGAGAGGGAGGATTGGCTGTATTTAGCCCTAAGAATGGCTATAAGGAATGTACTGCAAATTCCCAGATAATTTCCCAAGTTAATTTAATGATCTTCAAAGATTTTCTAGATGTGCATAAACCAATAAGTAACTTGCCAAAAAGCTGGTTAATATTATGGTGCAAAACCAAAAGATACACCAAATCTTTAAAATGGAATTACTCTCACTCACCATAATTGTAATTTCCCTTTTACAAATGTTGAGGTCTGGCATGTTATTGACATACATTCGCTTCAGTGCATGGCGAACTCCACCATGTGTCCGCACCAGGAAAACCGTGGAGAATCCACCTAGAAGAACAAGTACCAGTTAATTAAAAAGAATCAGCAACTACTTCCAAAATCATGTAATATCACTGAGGAGCTTAATCTCAGAGGGAAATAAAGTGACTGTACCCAAGACAAAAATAAGAACAGTAAGTAACTAACACATCAGATTAACAGCTAAAGCATTGGCTTCCAAGGCCAATCATGAGGGAGCACCTAGAGGAGCACATCCTTCTCAAATGAACGTGCTTTCCTTTTAAACGTTAAAATACTAAAAATCATTTTGCAGGGGAATAGCTCTTATATAGTGTGTAGAAAATGTGAGAACATAACTATATTACTACAGTTTGGCATATACTAGTAATTGTCTACCCATCAGCCTCCCCCTCTCTGTGATGACAAAATACTGATGCTATTTAAATGAGATATCAACAGGATCCCTCCTCCAGTTCTTGGGGATGAACCAACATGGCTCTAAGGTAATAATGGGAATCTCACTTCCTCTTGTCAGTAACTGATTTAGGATTGGATGTGTAACTAATTTTGACTAATGGGATATAAGGGAAAGTCTGCTGGGGGAAGCAGGGAAAGATCTTCCACTCAGAAAAAAAGAGACTTGTGAAGAAAGCCCTGCTATTCCTTCCAGCTTTTGGATTCTGTTATACAAGAATATGATGTTTAGATCTATGGCAGCCATCTGTGGCCATGATGAAAAAAGGAACTGGAGAGAAAAAGACCCAGAACACTGAGAGTTAGGCTATGAATTAGAGAACCCTGGAACCACCTCCTTCCAGAACTCTTGTGAGATGTGAGATGATAAATGTCCCCATTATTTATGCCACACTTATTTGGACAGTCTGTTAATTCACCTGAGAAAGCTCAGTAACTGAAACACACAGTTAGGTATTCTAGAGAATAATTACTTCTGTCACATCTAAACAAATATTTCCACCTGAGATTTTTTCAAAACTCATCTTGGCATAGGATATTTTGTAGTTTAATTACAGTTTAAAACAAAAACTGGTGTGTCACTTTTATCAATTAGATAGCCCTTATAAAGCAGCATCCTGAGCAATGATTAGGCACTTGCACTCCAGTTCCATGCAAAGCAGGCAAAGCAACAGCAGGGGGAAGAGCTCCTAGCACACGCCAGAATCAGTACAGGTTCATTCCAGAGTCGCCACATCCACCAACTGCAGTTACAAGAAGCTGCCCAGCTCCCACCTTGTAGATTTGGGTTTCCATGTATATACTGCAGGGGAGATCAAATCAACCCCCTCACAAGGCAGTTACCAGGAGAGAACAAGATGACATTTGGGAAAAGTACTTTAAGTAAAAGCTCTAATAATGCAGTACATTTCTTTAAAAGAAGTTCACTTAACACTAATTTCATATGCTACTTAAACTACTCAAATTTTACTTGATTTAAAAAATTAAGAAAAAGCTAAAAGTTAGAATATATCTAGATATGGAGGTGGTATGAGTATAGGTCAAGATAAATCACTTAAATAGCATTTGTTTTGAGACATCTAGAGATTCCCCTAGAACAATGATTCCCAGACACAGCTATGCATCAGAACTGCCTGGTGAGCTGGTGAGTGTGTGTGAGTTTTCCTTCAACAGTTTCCAAGTTCTGAATCCCACGTCTGAATCAGAAGGTCTCAGTCAGACCTAGTATATATATTGCTAAAAATCCCTACTCATTATATTATCCTACTTTTGTATGTTCTTATGAAGATATAATAATGTAAATTGGTTATTAACGAGGGGGTGTCCCCCAGATGGTTCTGATGTACAACCTAGTTAAGTGTCCACTGAGCCAGAGAAAAAGTTCCTGGAGGAAACATGGATCCTACATATCCATTCTCAACCACCCATAGAACAAAGTAATATTAACTAAGTTTTCTGCATAAAACCCCGATCCAGAAGTTAAAGTTTGCCAATTCCACTAAACCTAAATTAGACATGGATCTGGGCAAACATGAAGCTTTCTAAATAGAGAGAGAATCTGTTCATCAGCTATGATTTATATCTAAACATGGCAAATAACGGTCAATAATAGTGCTTGCTTTGAGAATGAAATGGAATAATTTTTTTACATTTCTCTAAACACTATATTTTCCAGAACTTTCTGATTAAGTATTAGACTAGGTAATATTATCTCTATTTGAAGAATGCATTTAATGGGAGGTAGCTAGTTAAGACATTACAGTAATTCAAGAGAGGAGTATCATCGATCTGCTGGCCACCAGTCCATATCTACCAAATTCTTCAACCCACACATTTCTTCATAGAAGTATTTCATGACCCAATTCATGTTCATCACCCCCTCAGTCACCTGTACCCAGAGTTTTGACTATATTATCATGCACTTCAATTCTCAGCTCATTTCATATACAAATCAAAAAATTACAGAAAGTAACCACAAATTATACATTATTTATTTCTATGTCCAATTCGATATATAGTTCAATTCAAGGCACAGTTGTTAAATTAATGCTAAATGTATAATTACAAATATGGGACTAAGAGGGTACTACAAAGCATTCCAAATGTTCTCAAAATCTCATAAAAACAAAAGAATTAGTGACAGGTAATGGTCTGACAGAGTAAAATGGGAAATAAATGTGTATTTATGAAAGTTAACATGAAAAGGGAAATTATGGATATCATTTGTTATCTTTAAATCATACAACATAGGCAGGACATGCAGTTCACATGTGAAACAATTCCATGTGTTGTCTAACAAGCCTCACCTCTTTTCTGGCCCCTCCACAAAAAGTAATCATATTTAAATGAAGGAGTGGCTTTAAACCAACCTAAAGTTACTTCAGTTAGTAGTATTAAAATAATGACCATGTAGCTCACACCTGACTGAGCAGCATCTTGGAAGGCACTGCTCCAGAGATGCCAGGTGCCTTTAGTAACTGCATATGAACATACGACACGTATTTCTACAGATTCAGTTCTCCTCCTGATAAATCATTATTTATTCCTCCTATTAAGCCATTATTTTTCCATTTTGACTTATTTTTAATTTATTCATGGTATATATATTTGTAACTCCGCTCGAATTTGTTTAGAAAGATAACATGTCATGAACAAAAACTTAAAAAACCAACTTCTTCACATCAATGGACAGATTATCCAGACAGAAAATCAACAAGGAAATAGTGGAGCTAAATGAAAAACTAAAACAATTGGACTTAATAGACATATATAGATCACTCCACCCTGAAGGAGCTGAATACACATTCTTCTCAAGTGCACATGGAACATTCTCTAGGATAGACCATATGTTGGGAAACAAGCCTCTAGAAATTTAAAAAAATTGAAATAATAACAAGCATCTTCTCCGATCATAGTGCTATAAGGCTAGAAATTCATTACAAGAAAAAAGCTGAGAAAGGCACAAAGATGTGGAGACTAAACAACACACTACTGAACAAGCAATGGATCATTGAAGAAATTAAAGAAGAAATAAAAAAATACCTGGAAACAACGAAAATGATAGCATGCCATACCAACTCATATGGGATACAGCAAAAGCTGTATTAAGAGGAAAATTCATCGCAACACAGGCACATCTTAACAAACAAGAAAAATCCCAAATAAGCAACCTTAAAGCACACCTAACTGAACTAGAGAAAAGAGAACAAATGAAGCCCAAAGTCAGCAGAAGGAGAGAAATAATAAAAATCAGAGCAGAAATAAATACTATTGAAACGAAAAAGGCAGTAGAAAGGATCAATGAGACAAAGTGCTGGTTTTTTGAGAAGATAAATAAAATTGACAAACCACTAGCCAGACTTACAAAGAAAAAAAGGGAGAAAGCTCAAATACACAAAATCAGAAGTGAGCGAGGAGAAATAACAACAGACTCTGCAGAAATACAACAGATTATAAGAGAATACTACAAAAAACTATATGCCAACAGAATGGATACCCTAGAGGAAATGGATAAATTCCTGGACTCCTACAATCTCCCAAAGCTCACTCAAGAAGAGGCAGGCAATTTGAACAGACCAATCACAAGGAAAGAGATTGAAACAGCAATCAAAAACATCCCAAAGAATAAAACCCCAGGACCAGATGGCTTTCCTGGGGAATTCTACCAAACTTTCAGAGAGGATTTAATACCTATCCTTTTCAAGCTATTCCAAAAAATTAGGGAAGATGGAACACTTCCTAACACATTCTATGAGGCCAACATCATGCTGATACCAAAACCTGACAAGGACACCACGAAAAAAGAGAACTACAGGCCAATATCACTGATGAACATAGATGCAAAAATTCTAAACAAAATTTTGGCAACCAGAATTCAGCAATTCATCAAAAGGATCATACATCAGGATCAGGTGCGATTCATACCAGGGACACAGGGATGGTTCAACATCCGCAAATCAATCAACGTGATACACCACATCAACAAACTGAGGAATAAAAACCACATGATCATCTCAATAGATGCAGAGAAGGCATTTGACAAGATCCAACAGCCATTTATGATAAAAACTCTGAACAAAATGGGCATAGAAGGAAACTACCTCAACATAATAAAGGCCATATACGACAAACCCATAGCCAACATCATACTCAATGGGCAAAAACTGAACCCCATCCCCCTGAAAACAGGAACAAGACAAGGATGCCCTCTATCACCACTCTTATTTAACATAGTACTGGAGGTCCTGGCCAGAGCAATCAGGCAAGAAAAAGGAATAAAAGGAATCCAAATAGGGAGGGAAGAAGTGAAACTCTCGCTGTTTGCAGACGACATGATCTTATATATAGAAAACCCCAAAGAATCCATTGGAAAATTGTTAGAAGTAATCAAGAACTACAGCAAAGTTGCAGGGTATAAAATCAATTTGCATAAATCAGTAGCATTTCTATACTCCAGTAATGAACCAACAGAAAAAGAACTCAAGAATACAATACCATTCACAATCACAACAAAAAGAATAAAATACCTTGGGGTAAATTTAACTAAGGAAGTGAAGGACCTATATAATGAAAATTACAAGGCCTTTCTGAGAGAATTGGATGACGACATAAGGAGATGGAAAGACATTCCATGTACATGGATTGGAAGAATAAACATAGTTAAAATGTCCATTCTACCTAAAGCAATCTACAGATTCAACGCCATCCCAATCAGAATCCCAAATGACATTCTTTACAGAATTAGAACAAAGAATCCTAAAATTCATATGGGGCAACAAAAGACCCCGAATTTCTAAAGCAATCCTGAGAAAAATGAACAAAACGGGAGGCATCACAATCCCTGACTTCAAAACATACTACAAAGCTACAGTAATCAAAACAGCATGGTACTGGTACAAAAACAGGTGCACAGATCAATGGAACAGAATTGAAAGCCCAGAAATAAAACCACACATCTATGGACAGCTTATCTTTGACAAAGGAGCTGAGGGCATACAATGGAGAAAAGAAAGTCTTTTCAACAAATGGTGCTGGGAAAACTGGAAAGCCACATGTAAAAGAATGAAAATTGACCATTCTTTTTCACCATTCACCAAAATAAACTCAAAATGGATTAAAGACCTAAAGGTGAGACCTGAAACCATAAGGCTTCTGGAAGAAAACGTAGGCAGTACACTCTTTGACATCAGTATTAAAAGGATCTTTTCGGACACCATGCCTTCTCAGAGAAGGGAAACAATAGAAAGAATAAACAAATGGGACTTCATCAGATTAAAGAGCTTCTTCAAGGCAAACGAAAACAGGATTGAAACAAAAATACAACCCACTAACTGGGAAAAAATATTTGCAAGTCATATATCTGACAAAGTCTTAATAGCCTTAATATATAAAGAACTCTCGCAACTCAATCACAAAACATCAAACAACCCAATCAAAAAATGGGCTGGAGACATGAACAGACATTTCTCCAAAGAAGATATACTGATGGCCAATAGGCACATGAAAAGATGCTCATCATTGCTGATCATCAGGGAAATGCAAATCAAGACTACACTAAGATATCACCTTACACCTGTTAGAATGACAAAAATATCTAAAACTAATAGCAACAAATGTTGGAGAGGTTGCGGAGAAAAAGGAACCCTCATACACTGCTGGTGGGAATGCAAACTGGTGCAGCCACTATGGAAAACAGTATGGAGATTCCTCAAAAAACTAAAAATAGAACTACCATACGATCCAGCCATCCCACTACTGGGTATTTATCCAAAGAGCCTGAAGTCAGCAATCCCAAAAGTCCTGTGCACCCCAATGTTTATTGCAGCACTATTTACAATAGCCAAGACGTGGAAGCAACCTAAGTGCCCATCAACAGACGAATGGATAAAGAAGATGTGGTACATATATACAATGGAATACTACTCAGCTGCAAAACAGAACAAAATCATTCCATTTGCAATAACATGGATGGACCTTGAGAGAATTATGTTAAGTGAAATAAGCCAGCGAGAGAAGGATAATCTGTGTACGACTCCACTCATATGAGGAATTTAAAACTATGGACCAAGAACAGTTTAGTGGATACCAGGGGAAAGGTGGGGTGGGGGGTGGGCACAAAGGGTGAAGTGGTGCACCTACAACATGACTGACAAACATTAATGTACCATTGAAATTTCACAAGATTGTAACCTATCAATAACTCAACAACAACAAAAGAAAACCAACTTCTTTCTTTCTCATCTTCCCTGTACTTCCTCTGGCATTAATATGATTTTACCAACTAAAAGTATCCAAAAGAGTAGAAATTCATCAATAAAAAATAATCCTTAGAGCAGGGCTAAGTAGTCCACCAGGTTAAGTGGACAAGAAGCCAAGGACCTGGATTAGGACATTAGTTTTACATTGTAGTCAGCCTGAGATAAATCATAATGCACAACCCTCCATCCAATCTCAAGAGCCATCCACCCAGGGAATCCTCCAATTACTTTATACTGATAAAGTTTGTTTTTAAATAATCTGGGACACCAGGCACCATGTGGAGGCATGAAGACAGGGGAGGGGAGGGCGTACTCCTGAAACATAAGGATGAAGTAAAAGTCTAATACTGAAAAAGGACTCTTCCACCTCAATCCAAGACCACTGTTCAGCCTCAAGAACCAGACATACAGCACATCCTAATCATAACAGGAGATTAGAGAATTTCTCTTCTGGGAAATTGGATGAAAGCAAATATATAGATACTGAAATCTGAGAGCACACAATAAAAAAGTGGCTTTCTGACTCATCACACTAAAGTGAAGCCCTGAATCAAGAAACCCTCCCCATTTGCAAACAGCCCTTCCAATCATCACTTCAGAGCCTCACTCTTTAAAAAACAGACATCAAAGGTTGATCAGTCATTCACAGAAAGCCTCTAACATGAACAAGAGATGAAAAACAAGCAAACAGGAAAAAAGGAACTTTGAAGAGATGCCAGGAGCCAAAGAACCTATCAATATCTTCAGAGTTGAGGAAAAATATTGTAGTCATGAAATAAGAGCAGGGTCCTACAAAAGGGATATTCAGAGAATGAGAAAAGACTTCGGCAAATTAAAACTAAGATATCAAAAGTAAAAACTTCAACATAGAAGCTAGAAGATAAAATTAAGAAAATTTTCCAGAGGTGTAGGAGAGAAAAGATAGGAACATAAAAGGACCGGTCCAGCAGATCCAATATCACAATAATACAAGTTCCAGAAAGAGAAAATGAAGGAGAAAAATATACCAAAGATATAACACATACACACAAGCCCAAACTTGAAGTACATGAGTTTCCATAAGTAAAGGGCTCACCCAGCAAATACCAAGCACAAGGAACAAAAAGAGATCTATATCAAGGCTCATCATCAAGAAATTTCAGAAGGTTCAGGATAAAAAGATCCAAAAAGGTACAAGAAAGAAAAAATGATTGCAAATTTGCTGTAGTTAGGGATGACTTTAGCCCTTATATCCTTATCAGTCATCTCACAATGCAGGGGGTGAATATGTGAGCACAGTTAAGCTAATACTATTTTTAAATAGGCATATGATATATCAATTGCATCATTTTACCAAGTACTTCATTCTCTACCTGAAATTAGCCAGGAAACTGTTACACTTGCTTCAATGTTTTTCCATTTCCAAAGTCATCATATAAAATAATCATTGTAAGATAACTGTAAAATAACATTAAGAATAATGCCAGTAAATAATAGTACAAATGTCCACAAGATATGCTGGAATCCACACCTTACTATTAGATGACCAAAAAAACTTAAATATTATATAGTGAGCAAGGCTGAGCATTCCAAAGTCATCGTTTTAAAGAAGAGACCAACAAAAGAAATGAAACGATAGGATTTGGTCCTTTATGTGAATAATGGACATTATGAGGGTTGGAGGTTTTGAAAGAGTAAGCACTGCTAGGTAAACGTGGAAGGCAGAGTAATGTCCAGTAAGTCAGTAGGAACACAATTACTATTTACTGAATGAATCAATCAATCAATCCATGATGGCGAAATGCTCCACTAATTTTTTTCTTGGAACCCAGCATAGCAAGAGCAAGGGGAGAGAAGGCTTATGGAGTCAGATATGGAATAAAACACTAACTCCAGCATTACTAGTTGTATAAACAAGTTAACTTTGGAGCCCCGGGTTCCTTGTACACTTGGCAGACAGTATAAGGTCTCATAGGACTATTCTAAAAAGTGAATGAGATTACGTATGTAAAGTACCTAATATAGCCCATTAATAAAAACTAGCCATTATAATTACTACTATTCTAGTTACTATTATGCTGCTGTTATTACTACTACTCCATCTTACAGGGTTAGATTTAGACTACACATTTTAAATAATACAAAGAATGGAAATAAACACATGGCTTGATAAATATCGTATAAATACAGTAATGTTCAAAGAGACTATATTTACCTGCATAAATGTGTCCCAAATCATTTGTAAATCCAAATATAAATAAAATGTCATACATAATTCAAAGCCAAAATCAGCTTTATAAAATAATACTTCATTTTAACGACTTGGAAATTTGAGGCAGTTAAACAGAGGCTAAAATAATCTTTTTTTTGTTTTTTTTTAACACTATACACCACCTCTACGTTTGGTTTCTTGAAGTCTGTGTGTAATGGAAAGCAATCCACTAAAGCCACTCAAATGATGTCTAAATGAATCCCTCCCCATTCATTTTAGGGTAAAATGTCCCATAAGTCGATTATGTTTATTAAAAGCATTACTCTGACGCTACATGATATAAGAAAAACTATATATCTGGTCTTTGCCCCAGTTCCCTGCGCAGAGCTTCAGAAACCGCTGGAATTCCCTGATAGATGCATCTTTGTTATGCTCAAGAGGGGATTAGGGGTGGGGCCCCCAGATAGCTTCAGGATGGAAGCTGGTCCCAGAAAAATCAATTACATGATTAGAGGGTTGGAACTTAGTTAGCAGCCTCACTCCCACCCAACCTCTCAAACTCTGAAGAGAAAAGAAGGGTTAGAGATTGAGTTTAATCACGTGGCCAGTGATTTAATCAATCATGCCTATGTAAAGCAGCCACAATAAAAACTGTGAAGAACAAGGTTCAGAGAGCTTCCATTTCGTGAACATAGTGACATACTGAGAGAGTGGTGCACGCTGACTCCTTGGGGACAGAAGCTCCTGTGCTAGAGACCCTTCCAGATCTTGCTGTACATACCTGTTCATCTGGATTGTCATTTATATCCTTTAAAATAAAATGGCAATCATAAGTATAGGACTTCCCTAAGTTCCGTGAGTCACTGCAGCAAATTATCAAATCTGAAGAGGGGTCATGGAAACCCCCAAATCTGCAGTCAAGCCAGTTCATCAGAAGTGTTGATGGCCCCCTGGCATCTGAAATGGGGGCAATCTTGTGGGACTGAGCTCTTTAACTTGTGGGATCTGTACTTACTCTGGGTAGTGTCTGAACTGAACTGAATTGTTGGCCCCCCGGTTTTTGCTGTTGGAGAATCGTTGGAATGCAACTACTTGCATTGCAAAATGGATTTGCAATGATCCAAGAATCTGGAAGTCAGTACCAGATATTTTGGAGACACGCAATACTGAATTGAGCGCTTAATACATATTTATTTGTTCATACAATCAGACTTCCTTACAGGTTGCATAGCACTTCTTTAAAACTCTCAAAAAAGCTTCCTGTCCATACCATACAGCATACTTGATCTTATCTGCTTATCAATCTGTCTTCCACTAGGTGTTAAGCAACTTGATGAGGGTCTCACACAATAGTAAATGCACAATGAATAATCAATGTGTTTAGAACATAACTGTTCAATCACTTTCGAATTAACCAAAATGCTCTGAAAAGAAAAGAAAAGGTATTTTTAAAATGCATTGTTAAGGGGCTGGCCCCGTGGCCGAGTGGTTAAGTTCGAGCGCTCCACTGCAGGCGGCCCAGTGTTTCGTTGGTTCGAATCCTGGGCACGGACATGGCATTACTCATCAAACCATGCTGAGGCAGCGTCCCACATGCCACAACTAGAAGGACCCACAACGAAGAATATACAACTATGTACCCGGGGGCTTTGGGGAGAAAAAGGAATGAAATAAAAATCTTTAAAAAAAAAAATAGATTACATTATTAATTATATATAAAAAAATGTATTGTTAAAAGTAACATACACTAATTTCTTTGACCTGACTACAAGTAAAAGTTTCCTAGTCACTACAAAAAATTAATTTTGTCAAGCATAAAACGTTATCTCAGCTCCTAATCAGTACTTTCTTTCCAAAGAACTGAAAATCCAACTTGGAATAAGTTATACAAAATTAGATACCATTAAATGTTTCCTGTAACCACAGTTATCAATCCATCTTCTTGCCCAACACATGGAGGGACACTATTCATTCCCCAAAATGATGAGATTGTCAATGGGATTGGGAGAAAAAAGTATCAGTGCCAAAAACTGAGAAGTATGATATTAAGAAATTGATTCAGCAAGGATTATCAATGTACGACAAAATCCTAGATGAAAGGTTGATGAGAAATAGGATATTCACGTGGTGCGAAAGCATCAAAAGGAAAAACATTCCTTTATGAGGGAGAAGTCTTGGGGTCACTAACATTGGCATTAACATTGACATTAAGTGCTTCCTGATGTGATGCGACATGAAGCAAACAGCATCACCTATGCAGCACCTTTGTTAAAAACCTCTGACCTGATAAATCTTAAGGCCTAACTTCCAGTTTACAGAAAACAGAAGCTAGAATAAGGAAAATGATCACACAAAGATACAATCAGACAAAGTCCAAGATAGTGACTCCCTGGCTGGTGGTCTGGTACAGTGTTCCATATGCAGAGTAAAAAAAAAATGACAGGGTAGGGTTATTCTGGATTTAAAAGACATTACAGGGGCCAGCTCCATGGCCGAGTGGTTAAGTTTGTGCACTCCACTTCGGCAGCCCAGGGTTCACGCGTTCAGATCCCAGGTGTGGACCCACACACTGCTCATCAAGCCATGCTGTAGTGGCATCCCACATAGAAGAAGTAGAATGACCCACACCTAGGATATACAACTACATGCTGGGGCTTTGGGGAAGGAAAAAAGAAAAAGAAAAACAGGAAGACTGGCAACAGATGTGAGCTCAGGGCCAATCTTCCTCATCAAAAAAAAAAAAAAAAAAGACATTACAATCAAATGTAATACATAATCCTTGATTAAATTCTAGTTTGGAAGAAACCATAAAACATGTTTTTTGTTGGTGGTGAACTATTTGAAAGTGAGTAGTAGGTATCCTGTCATTTTACTCATTAATATTTAGTAGGTACTTTAAACACATACACATTCTTAAAATGCATATATTATCCTATATAACCACAGTACCTCTGTCCCACCTAATAAAATGAACAACAATTCATCTAATGCAGAGTCCTTATTCAAAATTACCCACGTGCTCTAAAAAAATGTATGAATAAAACATGGTAAAATATTAGTAGTAGTTCAATCTAGATGTTGAGCATATGGTTATTCACTGCACTACTCTTTCAAGTTTTCTGTCTATTTTGAAACTTTTCATAACAAAGTTGAAAGAAAAAGAACAAGAGACACAGGATGTTTTTCCCTGGGTAATTCCTCTCTCCCTTGCCACTCAACAACCCCACCACCACTGAGAATTATTATTTTACAAGAAAGACTCTGCTGCTGATTATCCAGACTCACAGCTTCCCCAAAGGCACGATAAGTCTCTCGCCACAGAAAGTGTTTATGGTATCCTGGAAACCTACAGCTCCAACATCCTCACATGCACAGCACTTCGTGTTTATGAAAGACTAGGCTTTAGCACTGTTTACTCCTATCAAGTTTGTTTTCCTAGGGAATGGAAGAAGAGAGATGGAAGGAAAGGATAAAATTACACGTGGTTTTTTTATATTGTGAATATCACCAGACATCATGCAAATCAACAAGATAGAGGAAATACCAAGCTGTCAGCAACTTCTGGTTTCAACCATTGCCAAAGAAAACAATGTCATTTGAAAACTATCCTCGAGATAACTGGAACAGTCACTTATTTGGTTGTGGGATTTGAGCCAGAGAAAAGATCCTCCTACTCAATGGTCTGTGACACACCAGCGTTTCATTACTTTGAGTTAAGGCAATAACTCCAGAAGTTTCTTTTAAAAGTGAAAATATCCCTAAAGAGGATTACTAACTTAAATTCTTGCCAAAGTTATTGTATCAGTAAGTGCTATCTAGTACAAGGCAATGAAAGGAGGGGTACATTTGGTTGGGCAGGGAAAGGGAGCGGGGAGAGTTGGAAAGAAAAAGCAAGAGCATAACATTCACACAGCCCTGACAATATACAAAGCACTTCTAAGTACATTATCTTACGTAGTTCTCACATCATGAGGCAATTTAACTGTGATTCCTATTCTACAGATAAGGAATAAACTAAATACTAAGAAGGTAAGCAGCTAGTCCAACACAAAACTGATAAGATGGAGCCAGAGGGCTTTTTTTCTCCGTGAATAAATCTCATGTTCTAATGATTTTTATATCCACACCTGTCCCAGTTAGTTACACCAGAAGAAAAACCTAGGTATATAATTACAAATTGGAGGATCTGGGAATAACATTAAAATTTAGGAGGAACAAAAGAAAATTGAGATAATCAAGAGAACAATGTCCCCCTGGCACCCAGAGTTTTCTTCTTGATAGAATCTTACTTAATAGGCAGTATTCCTGATACAGAAGAGGCCTGTAAGTCAAAACCATACTTGATGTGGACTGCACAGTGCCTTAGAAGATTGTGATATTTCAGATGACAATCTATATTTTTCAGTTTTTCTTGAAAAACTTGGAAATAAGGAAACAGTGGGTTCTTATCTCAATCAGACAGCGCTGTCAGTTGCCATACCCTTTACAGAGGGCAAGTGCTCTGCAGTTCATCACAGCCCCCTCTACTCTCGACTGTTTCAATGCACTCACTGGCTCACCTCACTCGTTTACATTGCCTGCCCGGCCTGTGTAGGCACCTGAGTTTGCAACCCCTGCAACAGAAACTTCTAAAAATTTACCCATCACAATATTTATACTTGTTATACTTATTCAACGCCTCTCTCAACTGGGTGCAAGTTCCATAAGACAGAGACTGTGTACACCTCATTTATCACAGTACCCTCAATGCCTATACCACCTTGCCTGCATTATTTGTTGAGTGAATGACTTAACATTAATAATCTAATTCTACTAGAAGTAGTTCTAACTGATAAACTACAATTGCTACATTGATCTTCCATGAATAAAAAGCAATTAATCTGAGTCATTGTTTTCCCTTGGCATTGACTATACAAATTCTGAAAATAGAATTTTACTTTACCACGGAGATCATTTATTCATTCAACAATAAATATTAACTGCTTATAAAGCGCCAAGCATTGTTCTAGGTGGTAGGAACAAAATCAACTATAAGGAAATCAGAGAAACCCCCTTGCTCTTTGTGAGCTTACATTCTAGAGTGGTTGAAACTCGATAAACAAGTAAAATATACACTATATACAAGATAATGGTCTGTTCTCAGGAGAAAAAAATTAAAGTGGGGATGGATGGTAGACTGGAAAATTGTGTTGAGGGGAGAGGTGCAGTTGAAATGTTTAATACAGATGCGTAGGGAAAGCCTGGGGTGACAGAGTAAAGATGGAAAGTGAGGGAATCAGCCATGCAGATACTGGTGCAAGTGCATTCCAGATAGAGAAAATAGGATGTGCAAAGGTCCTAAGGCAGCAGCCTGGCTGATGTGTTTGAAGAAAAGCAAAGGGACCAGAAAGCTTGGAGCAGAGTGAACAATGGGGAGTATAACAGGAACAGAGGTCAGAGAGTTAAAAGGGAACCAGATCACGCAGGGTCTTACGTATGGAAGAGGGTAAAGAATTTGGCTTTTGTTCCAAGTAAAATGGAAAGCCACTGGAGGGTTCTGGGCAGAGGAGTGATATGACTGGACTCATATTTTAATATGACCATGCTGGCTCCTGTGTGGGGAATAAAGTGAAGGTAGGCAGGATTAGAAGTAAGGAAGCCAGTTAGCAGACTACTGCAATAATGCTGTTGAAAGATGATAGCAGTTTTGACCAGGGCAGTGGAAATAGTAAGAAATGAAAAAGTTCTTAATATATTTTGAAGGTAGAGCTGACAGGATTTCATGACAGACTGGATGTGAGATGTGAAAGGAAAGCAAGAGTTAAAAATGACTTCAAGGTTTTCGGACTAAGGAACTGGAAGAATGAGGTCACCACTAATCGAGATGGAGAAGACTGTGCTGGAAGACAATTTAACATGAGCCTCTCACATTTCTGCATATCTTGCAAGTAGAGGCACTGACTGCCTTTCTTGTGGACTATCTTCTCAAGACTGCATAGTGAACAGCCTTAGAAGATACAGCCAGTGTATCCCTCAGGAGCAAGGAGCAGTTGTGTTTACTGCCCAGCATAATAAAGTTCATGTCTCCTCCCAGCCCCGCTGGGGCAGACTTACTGCCCATCATAAAAGATTCTAGTTCCCTAAGCTCAGGGTTCCTTTCCTGTAATGCAATCCACTGCATACGTAGGCATCGCTGGCCCTTTCACACAGCCCTGTGGGAAGTGAGGCTCTGGGAACTGGAGCAAATGCTGATACTCTGGCTAGAGCTATTGCTATGAGTAATAAAATCCCTTGTCTCGCGTCTTCTGTCAGCACCCACGAAACTATGGCAAGCTAACCTGTCATCTCACAAGTAGGTAAAATCTCAAACTCTTAACAGTTCTTCATAGTCAACAGGGAAGGTGTGGGGCAGAATATCAAGAGCACAGTTTTGGACATGTTAAGTTAGAGATGCCTGTTGGACATTCAACTGGAGGTGTGGAATTGGCAATTAGATTTCCAACTGTTACGCCCAGAGAAGAGATCAAAGCAAGAGATATATATTTAAGAGATATCCTTATTTATATCTTAGTTTTTACCATCTATCATTATTTATAGCCACAAGGAGGAGGATAGCTGTGTTCCCGCATCCTAAAAAAATAATTTTCCCACAAAAAAAATCATTATTTAATAGTAAAGCATCATTATGTTTGTTAGCAAGGATGTTCTAAAATCAATAATCTTTTATAACCTTTCATACACTCTCAGTGAATGTGGAAATTAGTAAAATATTTCCACCATAATCATACCTCAAGATTATATATCATATATCAAGAGCCTTAAAAATATTCATATTCTTTGTCCCATGACTTTGTTTATAGAATTCTACCATGAGGAAATTATTAGTGAAGACATGGAAACCTTCAGCAACATGTAAATGATTAGGTAAATAATGTCACATAGGATGGCATTTTGTGTAGGCAGTAACAATGCCTACAAAAAAGCTAATGTAACTGTAAACACACGATAAACTATACACAGAAATATCAGTTGGCTTCAGGTACAGCTGAATTCAGGACACCAAGTTTCTGTCTTTCAGTCAATGAAATTCTTTCTTTGGTAAACTAATTTGAAATGGCTTCCTTTTGTTAGCAGTTAAGAGAATTTTCAACAGGCATCAAGCACATCTGCCCTGGAAGACAGTCATCATTTGTAAGATTATTTCCATAGAAATTCAAATATTGAGTATTTCACATTAAGTAAGAACTATGTATATAAAATGTTTCCAAGGTGTAAGCTTACAAACAAAAATCAATCATTTAGCATTATAATACTCCTGTGTTTTGGGTATTAGGTAACAGTAAGATAAAGTGGGCTAATACCATACAGATAGTTTCCTATAATGCTTAAAACACCACTTTAGGATCCAATTTATACTAAACAAAAGAAATTATATATTTGCATATGTAGATATTATATGCCCAGAGACTCAAATATGAATATTGTCACCAAAGTTATTGACATTGATTTTTTCAAATAATTGCCATAATGTAACATAGTTCTCTTAACTTGTTTGAAACAGACTTTAGAGACCACCATAAATACTTTTCAATAACTACAATGTGGGGAATTTCTTACTTAGTGAAACTGGACAGCATCTCAAAAACAGTTATAAGTTGTCCCTAACTAAGTAAACTAAATGAAGAGAGATGATAAAGTTTTTGATAGATTTCAAAGTTTGGGGGGGAAAAAAAAAGAGTATGTGGAAGCCAGTACATGACAGGTCAATAAATTAATCTGCATATTCTATAAAATGGTCTTGAAATTTTTTTTTTAAAGACTGTTTTTTGTTTTTTTTTTTACTTTTCCTTCTTCTCCCCAAAGCCCCCACAGTACATAGTTGTACATTTTTTAGTTGTGGCATGTGGGATGCCGCTACAGCATGGCTTGATGAGTGGTGCTAGCTCCACGCCCAGGATCCGAACCGGCGAAACCCTGGGCTACCAAAGCAGAGCCCGCAAACTTAATCACTCAGCCACAGGGCTGGCCCCTTGAAATTTCTTAAATGACTTCTAAAATGTATTATAAGAAATGTCTTTATCAATGGACTAAAATAGAGTTTCTTGACAGAGATTATTTGCTAAAATAACACTCACTTGTATATTTATCAAAAAAATCAAATTAATTACCTTATACATACATATATACCAATTTTTTATTTTTACAAAATTCAAAAGAAAAAGGAAGAAATTTTTATTGTGTTTAAAATTAACTAGCCTTGCATCTGTAATCTCCTGATCTTATTTCACATGTATATATGAAATTCTAATAAGATAGATTTGTTTTCACTTGCAAATATCTAGCAATACATATAACCACAGATTTACAATTATATATAAAATTATTAAGTGCATAATGATTAGGTACTGCACAATTAGCAGAAAGTGGGTTTTAGAAAGACAACTGCCACTTAATATTTAGTCAAGTATTTACTGTCTTACTCTCTCTAGGCCTCAGTCTCATTTGTAAAATTATGTCAACAACTACAGATAATCTCCAGTGATTCTTCAACTCTCAGGAACTAGAGATCAAAAGTAGTCTGAAATACTCAAAACCTAGTAGGAGATATGAATAAACAAGTAAATATCATAACAAGTGGAGTAAAGGAATTATGTTCAATGCACAGGGAAACATAAACAAGTTGTAGTATACAGAGGAAAATCAGAAAATGTGTCACTAAAGAAGTAATATATGAGCTGAATCTTAGCAGAATGTATAGTAGTTTCCAAAAAGATAAAGTAAAGCATGGGAGGAAAACAGATATAAAAATATCAGAGGTGGGACACTTCCAAAATAGAAAATTAAGGATCTCCCAAAAATCTTTTCCTCCACAAAAGCAATGAGAACACAGGCAAAAACTGTAAAAATCAATTTTTTCACAACTCTGGAAATTACCCAAAGGCTTGCAACAATTCAAGGAGCTTTTATTCAAGAAAAATAACTGAATTTCAGTAAAAACAGTGAGCTTTGTGACATTTGAATTTGTCCTAGTCCTATCATTCACTCCCAACTCCATGGTAGTCTTGAAAAGAGACAGCTCACAACCATAGCAACTGCCAAAAACCTAGCAGATCCTGGAGGAAACAAAACAGGCCAAGATGCATCACTATTAGACCTGTCAGGCAGCTCCCTGAAAAAGATCCATTCTCAGGGCTTGTCTTTATTTGACCTGACTAGGAACTCACACTATGCAAAAAGCTCTATCACCAGAGTACTTGTGGAAAACCATCAGCAGCAACTGTATAACACTGCAGCTGTCTCAGGCAGCGATGCAAGTTGGGGATAACAAGACGTTGACCCAAAAACTTACATAGAAAAATTGGGAATGAGATATCCACAGGAGGCTTTGAAAAGCTCTGACACACTCCTGGAAATCTACAAGGCCATACACATTTAGAGGGCAGAGTGCATGCCCAGGAAAGATCTGAGAAGGCCCCAGCCTCACCTCTGGCTGACACTGAGGCTCTGCATAAGAAGGAAGTAAAGGCTAAAGCAGCGTTGTAAACTGTACAGAGCATTGGATTCATGCCAACACACACACACAGCAAACACACACCCTTAGCAAAAGCTGGAAGACTTACTGGTTCCAGGTGTTTAAGAAAATATCTACCCTTGGCTAACCACTGTCCTAGCTGTTCTTAGCTGTCCTATCATTAGCTGACTACTAACCTAACTGAATAGAAACTTCAGTAGCAACTCATTAAAAAAAAAAAAATTTAGACTTTACAGAATGAAACCAGGAAAGTCACTAAACAAAGAGAAACAACAACAAACCCTGGAGAGTAGAGAAATCTGATTTCCAGAGTTGAAACACTATTTAAAATGTCCAGTCTTCAACAAAAAATTATGAGCCAAGAAAAGTAGTAGAAAATTATGGCCCCTATAGGGAGCAAACGAAGCAGTCAAGAGAAACTGTCCCTAAGGAAAGCCAGACGTTGGACATACCAGACAAAAACTTTAAATCAGCTATTACAAATATGCTCAAAGAACTAACAAAAACCATATCTAAAGATCTAAAATAATGCATGACAATGTTTCACCAAGTAGAAAATATCAGTACCAGAAATTACTTTTAAAAAAACAAAAACTTTATAGTCAAAGACACAAATAGGTTGGAAGTAAAAGGATGGTAATATATACACCATACAAATAGTAACCAAAGAAAGAGCTGGAATGGCTATACTAATATCAGATAAATTAGGATTTAAGACAAAATTAGTTGTTAGAGACAAGGACGGACATTTTATAATGATGAAAAGGTCAATCTATTAGAAAAATATAATAATTATAAACACATATGCACTTAAAAACAAAGTTGCAAAATACATGAAGCAAAAACTGACAGACTTGAGAGAAATAGACAATTAAACAATAATAGTTGAAGAATTAAACAGCTCTCTTTCAATGAAGGATAGAACAAGTAGTCAGAAGGTCAACAAGAAAATAAGACTTGAACACTATTAACCCATTAGGCCTAGCAGACATTTATAGAATACTCCCCACAACAACAGCAGAATGCACATTTGTCAAGTATACACAGAAGATTCTCCAGGACAGATCATACGTTAGAGCATAAAACAAGCTTCAGTACATTTTAAAAGAATGAAATCATACAAAGTATGTCCTCCCACCACAATGGAATGAAATTGGAAACCAAATACAAAAAGAAATTTGAGAAATTCAGATATGTGAAAATTAAAAAACACATTCATAAATAACCAATGGATCAAAGGAAAAATCACAAGGGAAATGAGAAAATACTTCAAGATGATGGAAAATAAAAAAACTAGCATACCAAAACTTACAGGATGCAATTAAAGCAATGCTTGGAGGGAAATTAATAGCTGTAAAAACTGCACTGAAAAAGGAAAAACATATTAATACAATAAAAGAAAAAAATACATGATCACCTCAATAAATGTGAAAAACACATTTGAAAAAATCCAGCACTTTCATGATGACAACACTCAACAACCTAGGAATAGAAGGGAACTTTTTTAATGTAATAAAGGACATCTACCAAAAACCCACACCTAACATCATACTTAAATGGTGAAGACTGAAAGATTTCCCTCTGCAATCCGGAACAAGACAAAGATGTCTGTTGTCACCACCTCTATTCAATATCGTGCAGGAGAGTCTAGCCAGGGTAATTTAGGGAAAGAAAATAAATAAAAGACCATTCATACTGAAAAAGAAGTAAAATTATCTTTTTTTATTTGTAGATGCCATGATCCTGTAAACAGAAAAGCCTGAAAAATCCACACAAAAAAACTATCAGAGGGGCCGGCTCTGTGGCCGAGTGGTTAAGTTCACGCGCTCCGCTGCAGCGGCCCAGGGTTCAGATCTCGGGCGCGGACATGGCACCACTCGTCAGGCCACGTTGAGGCAGCGTCCCACATCCCACAACTAGAAGGACATGCAACTAAGATATACAACTGTGTACAGGGGGGTTTGGGGAGATAAAGCAGAAAAAAAAAAAAAAAAAAGATTGGCAACAGTTGTTAGCCCAAGAGCCAATCCTTAAAAAAAAAAAAAAACTATCAGAGCTAATATGTTTAGCAGATTATAGGATACAAGGTCATTATTGCAAAAATCAACTGTATTTCTATACACCAGCAATGAACAATCTGAGAAAGAAATTAAGAAAACAATTCCATTGACAACAGCATCAAAAATAATAAAACAGTAATAAATTTAACAAAAGAGATGAAAGACGTGTATACTGAAAACTACAAAACATCATTGAAAGAAACTAAAGACCCAAATAAATGGAAAGCCACCCCTCATTCATGGACTGGAAGAACAAATTGTTAAATGGTAACACTCCTCAAATACTTTGCAAATCCTTACCAAAAAAAAAAAAATACAGTCCCAATATCCTTATCAACTCCCTTCTTTTGCAGAACTGGACAAGTTGATCCTAAAATTTACACAGAAGCACAAGGGACCCAAAATAGCCTAAACAATCTTGAAAAGAACAAAGTTGGAAGACTTACACTTCCTGATTTCAAAATTACCTACTAAGCTACAGCAATCAAGACAGTGTGGTATGGGCATAAGGATAGACATATAGATCAATGGAATAGAACTGAAAGCCCAGAATTATCAGAAATAAGCCCACTACATTTATGGTCAACTGATTTTCAACAAGAGTGACAACACAATTCAATGAGGAAAGAAAAGTCTTTTCAATAAATGATGCTAGGACAACTGGATATTCACTGGATATTCACATGTAAATGAATGAAGTTGGACCTGCACCTCATATCATATACAAAAATTGGCTCAAAATGGAAGAAGGCCTAAACATAAGAGCTAAAATTATAAACTCCTTGGGGGCTGGCCCGGTGGTGCAGTGGTTAAGTGAGCACATTCTGCTTCAGTGGCCTGGGGTTCACGGTTCGGATCCCAGGTGCAGACATGGCACTGCCTAGCAAGCCATGCTGTGGCAGGCGTCCCACATATAAAGTAGAGGAAGATGGGCACAGATGTTAGCTCAGGGCCAGTATTCCTCAGCAAAAAGAGGAAGATTGGCAGCAGTTAGTTCAGGGCTAATCTTCCTCAAAAAAAAAAAAAAAATTATAAACTCGTAGAAGAAAATATAGGTATAAATCTTCACGACCTTGGATTAGGCAATGGTTTTTAGACATGACACCAAAAGTACAAGCAACCAAGGAAAAAACAAATTGGAATTCATCAACATTGAAAACTTTTGTGCTTCAAAGAACACTATTAAGAAGGTGAAAATATAATCCAAAGAATGGGAGAAGGTATTTACAAATCCTACATCTCATAAAGATCTGATATCCAGAATCTATGAAGAACTCTTCCCATTGAACAATAAAAAGACAATCCAATTTTTAAAAGGGCAAAAGATTTTAATAAAAATTTCTCCAAAGAAGATAGACAAATGACCAAGAAGCACACAAATTAAGATGCTCTACATCATTAGTTATTTGAGAAATACAAATCAAAACCGGAATGAGATACTTCTTCAAACCCACTAGGATGACTATGTGTGTGTGTCTCTGAACACAAAGACAGACAACATGTTGTCGAGGTTGTGGGGAAATTGGAAACCCTCATAAATTGCTAGTGAGAATATAAAATGGTACCGCCACTGTGGAAAGCTTTGGCAGTTCCTCAAAAAGTTAAACATGGAGTTATCATATGGCTCAGTAATTCTATTCCTAAAAATATACCCAGAAGAATTCACAAAAAAATATGTACACAAGTTCATAATAAAAACACAGTACAAACAACCTATATGTCCATCAACTGATGAATGGATAAACAAAATGCAGTATTACCCATGTAATTTAACATTATTCAACCATGAAACTGAATGACATACAGAAACACGTTCAAACATGGAAGAAACTTGAAAACATGCTAAGTGAGAGAGGCCAGACACAAAGGTCACATATCATATGATTCCATTTATATGAAATGCCCAAAATAGACAAACACATAAAGAAGGGAACTAGATTACTAATTGCAATGGTTTAGGGCAGGGAAGAAAGAATGGGAAGTGACTGCAACTAAGTAAAGGGCTTCTTTTTGTGTTGATGAAAATGTTCTAGAATTAGACGGTGGTGGTTCGAATACACTAAATATAGTAAAATATACTAAAAATCCCTAAATTGTACACTTTAAATTGAATTCTATGATATGTAAATTATATCTCAATAAAGCTCTTATTTTAAAAAAAAATCAGAGTATGTCCAAAGAATTACAGCTAGCTCCATGCAGCTGAAGCATAGGTCCCAAAATATGAAGTTATGGGAGATGAGGCATGGGAAAGAGTCAGGTAAGGTTCTAGTACAAAAGACCATGCATTGCTAAGATCATTATGCTAAGATGTTTGAACTTTGTCCTCCAGGAGATGAGGAAACCATAGAAGGATGTTAAGCAAAAGTTTATACCCATCAGACTTTCACTGGAAAGTAATTCTCTAGTAACTGAATTCCTATATAAGAGCGACCAAGAGGAAAATGGGGGAAAAATAAAGATAACATTTATGATAGCAATAAAAAAATAAAAGCACCCCGGAATAAATCAAATAGAAGATACATCAGAGCTTTATGAGAAATCACAAAACTTTAATAAAAGACAAAGAAAACAAATACATGAAATTATATATATATATACTTACGGAAAAGAAGGCTACATATTATAAAGTTTTCAATTTTTCAGGGATTATTTGATAAATGCAATGCAATTCAAATAAAAATCCTAATAGTTTTTCATGGAATTGGATATGCTAATTCTAAGATTCACATGGAAGGACAAAGAATTAAGAATAATTAACAATTTTTAAAAGAAATAAGATGGAGTGGGGTTATTCACTTTACCAATTATCAAGATTGTGAACTCTGATAAGATTATATGGTAATTGCATAGAGATAACTAAAGGACCAAGGAATAACAAAGCAAACTCAGAAAACAGAGTTATTTATATATGAAAACTATTAAAAAAATGTATAAATGACAGAGACATTGCATATCACTGGGAAAAGGATAAATCAGTCAATTGCATTTTGCTTGAACAACTTGGGTAGATAAGGAAATTTGATCTTTACCTCATAACACCTCAAATACAAATTTGATGGCTTAATGACATAAATAAGAAATTAAACATTAAAAGTTTTAAAAGAAAATTTATAAAAATGTATGTATGACTTTGAGGTAGGAAAGAATCTCTTACATTTGATATAAAAAAACTTAGCTCAAAAAGATGAAAACTGCACAACCAGAGGCACCCAGAACTAGAATATACAACTATGTACTTGGGGGCTTTGGGGAGAAGAAGAAGGAAAAAAAAAAGATGAAAACTAATAAATTTGACGTTAAAAGTTAAATTACAATTTCTGTCTCTAGCAACAAGGTAGACTACAGATTCAGAAAAACTCTTTCCCAATACAGTAGTCCTTAAAATGTTGGATAAAATAATCCTGGGGCCAGATTAGGAGAATTCCTTGGAGACAGAAACAAGAAAACATGATTCCATAAGCTGCGCTGGAGCCAAAGGCCAACACTGAAGCAGGGTGGAAGGTCACAATGAGACCACCACGTGAAGCCTGGACCCACAAAGCACTTCACCCTCAATGTGAAATAGAAACCAATCCAGCCTACAGATGACACTAAAGAGATAGGGGCGTTGGCTCTTGACGAAGTGGGAGAGTCTCCTGAGACTTTCTAAGCATGATCCTAATTCTCAAAGATGTGGAATTCAACTACCTGTATGACCAAAAAAAAAATCTAAGTCAACAATTTAAAGTAGCCCCAGGTGGGCATACTCACGAGTACAGTAGAGATAAACTCAAATTTTCTCTAGAAGAAGGCACTCAGATGTCAAAAAACTCCAACCGGTGAGATTCTTTGGAATGTGAGCACACAATAAACAAATATTTTAAAGTAAAGCACCAAAAGGAAGACATCAAAGCCACTAGTGAGAAAAGTCAGATTACCCACAAAGACAATGAGAGTGACTACCAACTTCTCAACAGCAAAAGGAAGTAGGAAGGGGTAAGAAATACCTTCAAAATGCTGAAAGAAAATAACTATCTGCCTAGAATTCTAAATCAAACAAACCTCTTTCCAGAATGAAGAAGAAATAAAGATTTTTTTCAGGTTAACAAAATGAACTTCACTAAAGGAACTTTAAAGGAAGAAGGTGTCAGAGTGAAGACAACCGAGCCTACATGAAAGGTCTGACATACAAGGAGGAATGATGAACAAAGATAGTAACTATTAAACACTGACTTGTAAAACAAAAAGCATAATATCTAATTTGTGGATTAAAGAAAAGTGAAGACAGTCGCAAAATCCTGGACAATAATATCATAAATCAGGAGGAGAGAATGGTGGTGGTAGGAATTAGAGCATTCTAGGGTTCTTATAATATTTGTGAGGCATATAGATATTTACTTTAGCCGTGTTAAACAACCACTAAAAGAACAGGGGGGAAAGTATATGACTTCCACTTAATAGAGGAGGAAAAACGAAATGAAGGCAAGAGAACCTTAATCAGTCCAAAACAAAGCAAGAAAAAAAAAAGATAACAATTAGTAACCATTGTTTGAAGAGGAGTCAAGGGCAGAGAAGCAGGAGACAAATTAGAAAGATATTTAGTATGAAGAAAAAGGACGCAAGAAGACTTAAGAAGAAGGGGGTGGGAGTAAGTAAGGGTGGAGAACTTGCGCCTTATCCATACTGTTGGACTATTTATAACGAAAAGGTATTACTCTATTATTTGTGACATTAATACACACACACACACAAAGGTACTTCAATAGTCTAGGCAATAGATAATAAAGGTATTCATGGAAAAGAAATGACAAATGAATCTCTAATTTCTCACTTGGGTGACTATGTGGGGGCTCCCCTTTCAACCAAGACAGATAAGTTGTTGATTTGGTGAGAAGCTCAGGGTTTTAAAGTTTATATACATATCTTAATAGTTCAATATCATGTCTACAACAGAGGCAAGGAAACCTGGATAGAGAGAGAGAGATTTGGGGAATTTGTGTCTGTGAATAGATCCATCACAGAGAGAGCGTGGGGAGTAAGGGGCCGGCAAAACACCAACACTAGGCAAAAGATGACAAGCTCACTGAGCATTATGGAATGCTCTAACTCCATCTTAAAATATTTTAGACAACTGTTATTAGAAAAAAAACACAAAGAAAATTCTTTTTAAAAAATTGTTTTGAAACACACTGAAAAATTTACTAAGTTTTTAAAATATATTCATCCCCCAAAAACTTGTTTTAGTATGTACTACATTTAGATACTTCCTATATGTAAGCAAGGAAATTCAATCTAAAGTCCATTAATAAATAAGTTTGCTGTTTTCTTAGATATTTACTTTATTAAACAAATTGTATTTTTATTAAATAAAAACAGCTCTATTTCAAAGTTCTGAAGACAGCTATAACTCAAGGCATTCCAATTTAGAATATTAACACAAAATGCTCAAAGGCGGCAAAATCCATTTTTTAAAACACCTAGAAATCAAGCTAACTTGACACTAAACAACCTGCACACATAACTACATTCTAGTACTTAGCTCATTAAAGTAGGATTAAAATCATATATAACAGCCTATGGTTAGCAAACAAAAACCATTAAGAACTGTATTACTGAAAGTACGTGAGGAAGTTAGGAAGCGTGGTAATGCCACATCATCCAAACCAAGATAAACTTTTTTTTTAAGTCACAGAAGATATCAAGTGTACTGTACAGGATGTGTTAACTCCTCCTGGCACTATCCTTTATCACTATACCAGCCCTAACTTGTTGATGATTATGCATGCACTTTTTATAACAATCTCAAGTGTGCCAAGTAAACACAGCGCCTTCTGTGTAATTACTTCAGAAGGAAGAGGAGGGGACTCTGAAAAATCGCAGCACAGAGCCAAAGGATCAGCAGAGAGCCAGTATCTATTACTTCAAGGCCTGATACCAAAACCTTGGCTCAGAAAACAGATACATATTTAAACATTTTGTGTAAGTCTAAGAAAAGCACACTCTATAAATGTTTCAAATCGGCTTATCTTATGTTGCTCAACACAAAGACTCAAATTGAAAGAATAGCTTGTGTAATTCCTTCCTTTCAAAGAGGACTCAAGTCTATTTCCTGATTAATTAGGCCTGTCAGGCAGAATAGAGCATATCCTTCTCATCAACCTCTACCATTCCCCAGGCTTAATATTCCATTGACTGAATCTGTATTTATCCTCCTAATGGAAAACCATCCAGTGTTACTATCCAACTCAGTGCTTTCCAAGTACAGTCATGCTCCACATAACGCTTCAGTCAACGACAGACCACATATACAACAGTCGTCCCATAAGATTAATAATATGGCTTAGGTGTGTAGTAGGCTATACCATCTAGATCTGTGCAAGTACACTGCATGATGCTTGCACAACAACGAAATTGCCTAACAACGCATTTCATAGAACGTATTCCGTTGTTAAGTTACGCATGACTATACCTGGCCAGCCCCCTGGGTAAATGATGCAGCCTGCTTTCAGCATGTGTTGACCGGCAGGGACCCCCAACCACCACGGGGAAACTTTGAGGGCTGAGAGGAAATCTTGGCACATCTATAAGCCATCTGTGGCACACTGGTATGACCACAGCACATCAGTAAGCAAGAATTTAGTCAAACTCTTCTGATATTCAGAGTTAAGACTAGACACAGCCTTATAAACATTTTATGTACTTCTGATATGAAAGGCAATCATACTGAGAGAAAAACTGTACATAAAACTCTTTAAATACACACACACACACACACACAAATATTTCAACCAGTACCAGAATCTGAACCAAAAAAAACAAGTATTTGTATAGAGGTTAGAAACATAAATTCTCCATACACTTTTACTTCCCAATATTTTCACTCATATTCTAAGTACCTACTCAGTATTATCTAAGTTACTAAAATACAAAACCTTGAATACCATTTTTAAATTGTAAACATCACAGAAAATCAAGGAGTAGGGGCCGGCCCCGTGGCCGAGTGGTTAAGTTCTCGCACTCTGCTGTGGCAGCCCAGGGTTTCTCCGGTTCGGATCCCGGGCCGGGACACGGCACCACTCATCAGGCCATGCTAAGGTGGCATCCCACATGCCACAACTAGAAGGACCCACAACTGAAAAATATACAACTATGTACTAGGGGGATTTGGGGGGAAAAGGCAGGAAAAAAAAAAAAAAGATTGGCAACAGTCGTTAGCTCAGGTGCCAATCTTTAAAAAAAAAAGATCAAGGCGCATACTCGAAGGGTAATTTACATAATATCTATGCACTCTGAAATCTTTTGCAGGATTGCTGTGTACGTAAATTTTCCTGAGGAAAAGATCTATATAACTTCCATTAGATTCTTGAAGAAATATGCAATCCAAAGTTATTTTTTACTACTTTCACTGGAATACACAACAAACAGAATTTTCCAAATTCTGATCTTCTATATATATCCCCTTCTTTAAATTGTCTATGTAACTGGCTTCTAAGGGAATCTGACCTTTGTTGGCCTCAGATTCCTTCTCTGTAAAAATGGGAATAGTGCTGTTGCCCTGTCTACTTAAGAATTGTTGACCACAAATTTGGCAACGTAGGAGAAAGTCCTCTAGACAATTAGAAATTTCTATCAAAATGTCAATATAATTTAATAATGCTTACCATTGATATTTTTATCCATGTTAGAATAGTCTATAAAGATATTTAAGATTTCAGACAGAACAAGTACTATTAAAAAAAAAAAAAAAAAAAAACCTTTGTCTTAAAAGCACTGATACCCAGACTTTAGTTCTCTCATTCAGCTTGTGGATCTTTAAGACATGTAGGTTTATGTTAGAATGTATTTTACTTGAAAGAGCATAATACACTATAATTAGTGTTCGGGTGGTGAACATGATGTAATGTATCCAGAATTTGAAATATGATGTACATCCGAAAAAAATAAAAATTAAAAAAAAAAAGAGCATAATAGTAGTTATATGCACTTTTTGGTTAATAATGAGTACAGAGAAACTTTTGGATAAGAGAATTCCTAGTACCCACTGGAACGTCCCTAAAAATATTGCCCACCTGAAGTGATCTGTTCAGAGACTACTGTAAGAAAGTCACACCTTTGACAGAATATGATCATAGCTTTTTTAAGAATAAATTCTTTTCAGAGTGAATTTCTAGAAGTGCAATAGAAAGAAAGCTAAGTAAAGAAATAAAACCAATTATCTCCTCCCTTGGTGAGGCTCTATATATGTTAATATTTCTCAAGTTATTCCCATAACCTAAGAATTACTCAATGGACTGTCCGTTTGGCCTTAAAGGACCCACATAATAAAGACGAGAGCCTTTGAAACAATCAAGTTTCTCACAGGCACCCAGCAGGTACTATGTCCCCTTTTCCTTTGTTTCTTTCAAACAAAATCTTACAAGATTTCTTGTAAATCTCACATTTATGATTCCAATATGTTTTGATCTACCGACTTTCCCTCTACCTGACTTTAAGGAAACTCGTTCTTTAAAAACATACCAGATCGCAAGCCCTTTCTAGATAAAGTCTATGTCTTTGTAACTCTGATTCCTCAGGCCTCAGTGATAAGGTAATACGAACATATTCTTAATTACAGGCAAATCATGATAATCAAAGAAAATTTTTTTGCATTGCTGAAAAAAATCAATCCATTTATAACATAAAGCACACAAGACTAAGCTTGTAAAGTTGCAGGACCCAAATGAAGAAAAACTTCACTGAGAAACATAAAAGATTTTAATAAAAGGGAGAGACAAGCTATGCTCCTGGAAAGGAATACTCAATGCTATCAATATGCCAATCGCACCCCCCATCCCAAGTAATTATACAGTTTTCATGTAATGCCAATCAAAATCCCAACACTGCAGAATTATATGGAGTGCTTATTAAACCTGAAGTGTTCTGGAATTTCTCTAAACCTAGGATTAAATCTCTGGGATTTAAATCCAGAAATCTGTTCAATAAGCACCCTAGATGAGGTTTAAGAACCCTTGCATTAGTCCTGCTATCTACTAATGATCGATCTGAAGGCTATTTAAAAAACCAGATATTCATCATGAACTACTATGATCACTTTTTGGGGTATTTTTTTCTCTCCCTCTTAGGAGAATGGCTAAAGGAGAATCACCTGAAAGCTTGCTAGTAATACAGAACATTGGGCCCTACCCAGATGTACTGAATCAGAAACTGTATTTTAATAAGCCCCCAGGTGAGTCACATACTTACTGGAGTTTGAGAAGCAGTGTGTTAAAGACTCCCCATAATTACAACGTTTAAAAAAATTCACACATCTAAAACCAACCAGTTCTTTAAGTAAAGAGACATCCATGTTCCTCTTGAACTTTCCTGCTCAATCACCAGTCCTAGGCCCCCTCATCACAACTCCCATTCATGAGACTGGAATGAAGTCTCTATCTTTTGACTTTCCTTTCCTTCCAGTCACCACACCTTTCCCCCTCCCTAATCCCCATTTTCTTTCCTACAGAAGAAATGTCAGATTTTACAATTTTTTTTTTTTTGCAGACTGAAAAATACTATATATCAACTTAGTTCTCCACTAATACTACTTTTTTCTCACTTTCTTACATCTCAACACTCCTCCATTCATAAATCAAAAGCCTGGGTATTAGATGCCAATCAACTCTCGCCCACTTCACAACTTCCTTCTCAACAGAATATTGGACTTCAAAAGCATCAAATTTTAGCCAATTCTTACATTGCTGTTAAATTCGTCTTTTCTTCCCAAATTCAGCATTATGCTAACCTCTCCCTGGGACTCGTGGGCGTTACAACTATTAAGTACAAAAACCTACCGCTTCAATGTTTCCAAGTTCCCCTCAACAGCATCTTGTATTGTGCTACTTTACAACCCAACACCTGCATTCTCAGAGCGCTTTCAATGCTGCCTTCACCCGGTGACCACGCTCACACATCTCACCCAAACGACAGTCAACTAACCATCAGATGGGGGTTCCTCCTATGTTCTTTTTTCACCAAAGTTTAATAAGGGGCTGTGCTAGCCTCTGGAACACATTGTAAGTAGGATACCATGTACGTGGGTTTATAGTCTATAGGAGGAAAAGACAAAAATGAGTTATTATGGCACATTGTGATGAACAATATGGGCAATATAACTGAAGCACAAACGGTAGTAATGAAATAATTATGTTTGGAATACCCTCAATCCAGCATTCTCTTTTCACTTAAGCAGCCCCTGAAATTCCATTGTTTTAGGAAGCCTTTCTTGATGAGAACGGACAATGTAAGCCAAGAATCTATTACACAAACAGCACTATGGACCTAACTCAAACTAAACATGCAACCACTTAATTCACATATCCTCCAACTCAGTGGCTTATTTATATATTCCCACTTACGATTACAGATAAATAGTAAGCAAGCATCCCATAACTTCATCTTTGGAAAAATTACCATTTTATTTTAACACATGTTCACTATTTTATTTTCAACCTCTATGAATGCTCAAGTTAAAAAATTCAGTAATTTGATCAGTTCCCAGCATGAAATGTATGTAATCCCCGATTTAGCAGTGGATTGTGTCCTGACAGCTTCTAAGTCTGCTCTTTGGCATTCAGAATATTTTCCCACAGAAACAATTCTCCACGTGATAACTAGGTTCTCCGGTCAACTTGCAGTCTAGTACTACTAGTACTGTGATATCTAACGTCTCTATAAAACACTTCTGTAGGAACATTCATTCAGCCAAGAGTGCATCTCAATACATCCCTAAGACCACAGGTTTTGCCCAGCCTAGCAAACTGTGAGAAAGGGATTCCCCGAGAGCCAAGCCACTAGCAGTGCCTGAGTAAATACAAGCAGCAACTCAGGCAAGTTGTCTACAAATTCTACAGAAATTTCTAACTATTCTTTGGTCATGTGTCCCTTTGAGAATACGATGAAAACCATAAGGCCTCTCTTAAGAAAAATGCACACAGATGTCTATAAACCCCTGGTGAACAATCCTAACAGCAAAGTGTAGGGTCCACACAATAAACCGTACACTATGGACCAGTACTGTCCAATATGTGAGCCACATATGTAATTTTAAGTTTTCTAGCAGCTACATTCAAGTGGTAAAAACCAGTGAATTTTAATAATACATTCTATTTAACCCAACATATCCAAAATACTATTATTTCAAAATGTAATCAATATTATAAAAATATTAATAAGGTCTTTTACATTCTTTTTTTCATATTAATGCTTTGAAATCCCATCTGTATTTTACATTTACGGTACCTCCAATTCAGACTAGCCACATTTCAAGTAGTAGCAGCCACATACGGCCAGTGGCTACTCTATCAGACAGTTTTGCTAGACTATACAGTGTACACCCAGCAATTCTCAAGCCCTTTGGGCTGAGGATCCCTTTATGGTCTTAAAAATTATTGAAGACCCCAGAGAACTTTTGTTTATGTGGATTATATAAATCCATATTTGTCACATTAGAAATTAAAACTAAAATTTTTTTAAAATCTGTATTAACTCATTTAAAATAATAATAAACATTACATGTCAATATAAATAACATTTTTACGAAAAAGAGCTGTACTTTTCAAAACAAAAATTTAGAAAGAATGGCAACGTTTTACATTTTTGCAAAGCTCTTTAATATTAGTCTTCGTAGAAGACTGCTGGATTCTCATATGTGCTTTTGCAGTAAATATCCTACGACATGTTGTTTGGATTGAATGAAGCATATGAAGAAAATCCAGCCTCACACATATACGGAGAGGAAAAGATGAAAGGCTATCTTCACAGTCTTTTCAGATAACTATGGATATTCTTCTCTCCTATTATAGCAAAACATGACAATTAGTAATCCCTTAAAGGTTAGTTACAATACGGTATCTAAAACCACATCACTAAATTTTTTGCACTGTTACATTAAAATTTAATGGTTGATCTTGTACATTGTATGTATTGTATTCATGCATTTGGAAAATATCAGTTCACAGAGTTAAAGAGATCTTCTATTACACAATTTTTTTAAAAATCACATTTGTTAATATTATCATCTATCTCCTCAAAAAAGCCTTTAAGCAATGGGAAACTGTCAAGTTCGCAATGGCAGATGCAAGTTTTCCAAAATTCTAATTTTCTTTTGAAAGCTCAAATTCCATTATTAATAACACCTGTCAGTTGTTTTCCTTAAAGTGACAGGCTCACTTGAGAAAATGTCTGCCAAATACCCAAGTCTAAATAACCATAGTTTGTCAGTCATTCTTTCAAATAAAAATGGTGTTCCATGAAAAAAAGCAACTAGTTCAGGACACGACTCAATCACCCATGTGCTTTTCCTCAATTACACCAACATACTTCATTAAGCTTTACATGTACTTCCCATTTCTTCACATATTAAAAAGATGTGTACTTACAAATGGCTAATAATAAGCACATGAAAAGATGTTCAACATCATTTATCTTTAGGAAAATGCAAATCAAAACTGCAATGATATACCACTTCGCCCTCATTACGATGGCTACTATAAAATTTAAAGCAAAAACAAAAAACAGCAAGTGCTGGTGAGGACATGGACAAACTGCAACCCTTGTGCATTGCTGGGGGGAATTTAAAATAGTGCAGCCACTAGGGAAAACAGTGTGGCAGTTCTGAAAAAAAATTAAACATAGAGGTATCATATATACCAGCAATTCCACTTCTGGGTACATACCAAAAAGAAATAAAAACAGGGACTTGAGCAGATATTTGTATACTCATATTCACAGCAGCATTATTCACAATAGCCAAAAAGTGGAAACACTTTTTGTCCAAATGCGTCCACTGATGGATGAGTAAACAAAATGTAATACATACACACAACCGAATATTACTCAGACTTAAAAAGGAAATTCTGACACATGCTACAACATGGATGAACCTTGAAGACATTATGCTAAGTGAAATAAGTCAGACAAAAGAGAATAAATATTGTATGATTCCACTTATGGGAGGTACTTAGAATAGTCAAATTCACAGAGACAGAAAGTGGAATAGTGGTTACCAGGAGCTGGGGAAATGGGGGAATGGGGAGTTAGTGGTTAATGGATACAGATTTTCAATTTGAGAAGATGAAAAAGTCCTGGAGATGGATGATGATGATGGCTACTTAATGTGAATGCAATAAACTCAAAAACGGTTAAACGGTAAATTTTATGTTACGTATATTTTACCACAATAAAAAAAAAAAGACATGTACTCAAGGGCCAAGATTGATAGAAGACTTTTTATTGCTTCATTAAGGGCATTCTCAAGAGAAACTGGCTTTAAAAAAAAATGAGTGCACATGACAATGAAGAATACAATGACTACTAATAACAGTTTGGTGCCAACTGTCTTGATTTGCGTTAAGATACTAGCAATTTAACCACCACCAACATTGCTTTTGAACCATCAGTGCAAATGCCAATATGGTGTAAAAGGCAATTTTGTCTTAGTAGTATTATAAAATAATTCTGACCTGATAAATTCCCTCAAAGAGTCTTAGGGACCCCTCCACCTGGGGCCCACAAACCACACTTTGAGAACCATTACTGAAGCCTCTTCTTTCACAAAAGTCAATTAACGACAAAAGAGACACAAAAGATCACAGAACAGTTTTATTTTTGTTTTTGTCTGTTTTATCTTTTAAGATGAGAAAAACAAACAGGTTTCTATGCTGAGCAGGAATCAGATACAGTAAGCACTAAGGAATAAGTAGAAAATAGAAGAAAAATCAGATAATTGATGGAGAAGGGAATGGGAGGGCCAAGATAATCAGAAGCACAGCCTCTGAAGTTGGAAGGAAAGGGGAGAGATATCAGAGGTAGACTGGGGGTACGCTTTGACTTATAAAAAAGCTCTCAGGCCTGGGGATGTAATGGACAGCACAGCGACTATAATTCATAATGCCGTATTGTATATTTGAAAGTTGCTGAGGGAGTACATCTTAAAAGTCACAAGAAAAAAAAGTGTAACTGTGTGGTAATAGATCTTAACTAGACTTATTGTGGTGATCATTTCACACTATATACAGATATGGAATCATTATGTTATACACCCGAAACTAATATAATTTTATATGTCAATTATAGCTCAATTTAATAAAAGCTCTCTCAACACAGAAATAAACCCACACATCTATGGACACCTACTTTTCAACAAAGGAGCCAAGAACCTACAACGGAAAAAGGAAAATCTGTTCAACAAATGGTGCTGGGCAACGCGGACAGCCACATGCAAAAGAATGAATGTAGACTATTATCGTACAACAAACACAAAAATTAACTCAAAATGGATTAAAGACTTGAATGTAAGGCGTGAAACCATAAAACTCCTAGAAGAAAACAAGACAATACACCCTTTGTCATCATTCTTAGCAGTATCTTTTTTTAATACGTCTCCTCAGACAAGGGAAACAAAAGAAAAATAAACAAATGAGATTCAAACAAACTAAAAAGTCTCTGGACAGCAAAGGAAACCATCACCAAAGCACAAAGACTTTCTCCCAAACTTACCAAATGGGAGAAGATATTTGCAAATCATAGATTCAATAAGGGGTTAATGGCAAAAATACATAAATAACTCACACAACTCAACAATAACAAACAAAAACAACCTGATTAAAAAATGGGCAGTGGCATGGTGATTAAGTTCACGCACTCCGATTTGGCGGCCCAGGGTTCGCAGGTTCGGATTCCAGGCACAGACCTATGCACTGCTCATCAAGCTGTTCTGTGGCAGTGTCCCACATACACAAAGGAGGAAGACTGGCACAGATGTTAGCTCAGGGCCAATCTTCCTCACCAAAAAAAAAAATGAGCAGAGGATCTGAACACACGTCTTTGCCAAGAAGATATACAGATGGCCAACAGGCACATGAAAAGGTGTTCAACATCACTAACTATTAGGGAAATGCAAATCAAAACCACAATGAGATATCACCTTACACCTGTCAGAATGGCTATAATTAACAAGACAAGAAATAACGAGCGTTGGCAAGGATATGGCGAAAAGGGAACCCTCATACACTGCTAGTGGGGATATAAACTGGTGCAGCCATTATGGAAAACAGTTTGGAGATTCCTCAAAGAATTAAGAATAGCACTACCATAAGATCCAGCTATTCCACTTCTGGATATCTATCCAAAGAACACAGAAAGACTAATTCAAAAAGATATATGCACCCTTATGTTCACTGCAGCATTATTCACAATAGGCAAGACTTAGAAAAAACCTAAGTGCCCATCAACAGATGAATGGATAAAGAAGAGGTGGTAAATATATACAATGGAATACTACTCAGCCATAAAAAAAGATGAAATCTTGCCATTTGCAACAACATGGATGGACCTTGAGGGTATAATGCTAAGCGAAATAAGTCAGATGAAGAAAGACAAATACCATATGATTTCACTCACATGTGGAAGATAAACAAACAAGCACATAGATACAGAGAACAGACTGGTGGTTACCAGAGGGGAAGGGGGTGGGAGGAGGGGAAAAGGAGTGAGGTGGCACATGTGTATGGTGATGGATTGCAACTAGACTGTTGGTGGTGAACATGATGCAGTATATAAAGAAGTCAAAATATATGTAATGTCTTAAACATTTTATGTAATGTCATAAACCAATGTTACCTCAATAAAAATAAATAAATAAATAAGCTCTTTCTACTTAAAAAAAATAGACACTAGATAAACGCTTCTTGATAATGGTGATAATTCCACAGTTTAATATTAACAAATTTTCTTTTAATATTTTAAATCATAGATTAAGCACCATTCTAACTTTTCGCTTGCATGTGTGTAAAATATGCCACATTTGTGACAAAAGTAATGTCATGTCCTTTTTAAGAAAGCTGTTTTCTGACGCCCTAGGAATTTGTCTGCCTGCCTCTGCTCAGAAGTTTAATGCTCCAGGTTTCAGTCACATGCACTTGTACTATAATCTAATAAAATAAAAATCTGAAAGAATCTGGTTGCTTTTTATTTTGAATAAATGTAGCACAAATTTGTGAAACAAAATGCAAAAAAGGATTTGATATTACAGCTGATCGGACTCCAAGCCTTCAAGTTCCCACAACCTTGAATTAGCAACAAAAGGAAGCAGGGGATAAGAATTGAGCTATTTCTCCTCTTTTCACTTTCATCACTCCCTAGGGGAGGTCCTAGATATTGCTATGCCAAATCCAACTGAAGCAGCTAAAGTAATGCGATTTTATGCTACCTACTTTACAGTTCACAAACACGTTATTTCATTCAGGACTGAACCTCTCTAAACTGAGACAACAGACTATTTGGGGGAAGCTGCAATATTAAACTTTTAAATATTCATCTTAAACAACTGCAGCTCATGGTTTGATGGCCCGAGGAAAAAGCAAAGTGGGAAAACTTTAACTCAAAAATTTGGAGGATTACCTCTTTCCACCTCAGATTCCTCAGGTACCCATTAATACCCCAGCTGCCTCCAGAATATTCAAAATCCCCTAGTCCCTTAAGTCTGCTCAAAGTCCCCACTCCAATCAAAGGCCAATGCCTACATGTGTACAGGAGCCAATTAAGGAGGCCACGTGTAGTGGAAAGGGTGCTAGATTAAACTCAAGAGACCTCAATTCTGCCCTCCACAACCAACACCAACAGTGTGACTGTGGGTTCATCCCTGGCTCAACTTTCTCATCATTAAATAAAGGAATTAAAATTGGATAACTGCGACAATTATGGAAGATTTGATGGCACACTAGCATTTTAAAAGCAAGGGTGTTAGTCCAACACCACCAACTCCACAGTTAATATCATATTTAGGATGTTTTCTGAAGGAAGATGAGGGGGCTTACCTTGAATTCAGATTCTTGTACACCACCACCCCCATCCTTGAATATAGTCTTCCAAAAAGCAAAAATGAATAGACTTGACCTCACAATATCCATAATGGCCCTCCACAACTTTTTAAAATACATATAGCCTTTATTAAGACAGACAACTGCTACTCTAAGGTGACAACAAATTTGATTCTTGAATCTTTAAGCAGGAGTTTCTCAAGCTAGAAATTTATGAAACACTAAATTAGTTACATGCAACTTTGAGCACTTATAGATTCATACAGCACCTTGCAAACTCACTTCCAACATTCCTTATGAACAGGGTATTATCGGCAAAGTGCCATACAAAAACATTTTTTTTTTAATCCATAGATTTGAAACATTTCTTAAGTTCCCACTTCAGTGAGCTGAAAAACAGAAAATCCTTAACACCTAGCCTCACTGGGTTTTAAAAGTACATAACTATCAATTTGGATTGAGATCCTTAGAATTTCTCCTTTGGGTTATACAAACAATATTTTGCTAAAAGATGAAAAATTAACAAAGATTTAACAATCTGGTTAACTCTTCACTAGGATTTAAACTCGGTTAGTTGGTAAACCAAAAAAAACTCTTTAGATCTCCATGACTGAGTATAACACCAGTTAACTATCTTACAAACTTCTGTTACTGATCACAGAAGAGACCATTAAAAGCCTATACACAGCTGAGCATAGACACTTCCTACTTCTGGAAAATTACTCAAAACACATGTCCTACTGATCATGAGTCAGTAGCATTATTTTTTTGTATACAAAGAATAGACCACTAACATTCAGTAGGAGACATTCTGTTACGCAGGCCAGAGGATGAAAAAGTGGGTCATGGCCAGTGATGCATAACCCCACTCCCTAGAAAAATAGTCCTGACAACATTCATTAAGTAAAATATTTTACTGTACTATGTGTAAGTCATTTTAGTACTAATATCTGTGGTTCCAAAATGAATAGTAAAATTTAAACTAACCACTAACAATCTCATTCAAAAGAGAATACTTAAGAGTGTAAAAAGCTCCAGCCAGCCCTAACAATGACCCAGCCACAAAAAATTAAGGAAAATAAGTAAACAGAGCAATTAGGCAGGGGAAGTGCTGTGCTGGAAACCTCTCTTCCAGGAAACCAAAGAAAGAAGAGAAGAATGTTGAGGGTGATAATGATCAGTTATTAACAAAACTGCATAAAGACTCACTGTGCTACCCTCTGATCTGCTATGCTAGGCTTATAAATTTCCTGATCCAAAAGAAAATTCAGTGTCTCTCTAACCTGGAAAATGAGCACCTCCAATATCACACAGACTAGTTAGAGTGGTCTCCCAAAGTAATGATCATGTGTTTCCTTCCCCCAGAGCATTAAGGAGATAAGATCCCCTTCTTCCTAATCTCTCATTCTCTTAGATACCGGTTATCCTATTAAGCCTTGGTATTGTCAGCCACTCAAGAGAAAGCCATAGCCAGTCAACCATTTCCAATATTGTTACTTAAGATTAGGTACTCAAAGCACATACTTTAGGCCTGTTCAGCTTGTTTTCTCTGTCCCACGGTAGTGGCTTTCTTTAAAGATGACGTGGGTCAAGGGAACTCAGGCTAGAACATTTTTGAGAGTCATACCTAATAAGAAGAGCAATGCAGTACCCACAAAACAAAGATGTACTATTTGTGTAATCACAACAGAAATGAAACAGGCTAGAAATCCAAAAATAAATTTGGTAGTATTTTTTTCATCCATTTAGATAATGCTGCACCTACATTATCATCAAATGTCTCTTTCTACTTAGTTTTTATAAAGGGACATAACTGGAAGAACAGGCCCAACCTGCTCCCAAATATCAACTGAACAATCGGATTTGTCAAATATGGTTGCCATCCAATTGTTTTACGGTAACTTTTTCCAAACTAGAGATGACAGCACTGGAAACAAAAAGTAACTAATTTTCACACATATCACGGGTAAACTTTCTAACATTCACTCAGAGAAAGTACTGCCATAACCCTTCCTCATAAATTCTTTCCAAATAAAAACTTGAAAAGCAAGAACATTCATTTCCAGATACCCTCCAAAATACATATATTATAAATGAGTCACTTGGAGAATACAAATTAGTAAAATGACAGAAGAAGCAATTAAGGTGGCATATCCTTTGAAACTAAACAGTACTCTGAAATGCCACACAAGTTTATTTGAGCACCCATGCCCTTATCTCAAGGGTTACCACAAAAGGCAACTTCTTATAAAAGACTTTTTTTCCCAGTGAGTAAGAAATAATTTTATACTGTGGGATAAAAAATAAATTGCTAACCTATACTGAAGCTTGCCAAAGCACACAAATGCATAATGACCAAATACAATCCTTCCCTTATGGTCTCAATCCTAAGACTGCTCATCGTTATCCCTCCTTTCCCAGGCCCCTCTCTTATCGGAAAGAGCGATCAGTTATACAGACAGAATCAGAGAAAGCTAAAACGGAAAAAGATGTTACAGGTCCATCTTCATCTACTTCATTTTTTTCTTGAGGAAACTGAGGTCAAAATGTCACGATGCAAGTTAGTGGCATAACTGTGATTAGCAACTGGCCCAACTCCAAGTTTTGCCTTTTTCTTTTTTTTAGTAATTATCTCCAAGAAGGCACTATTCCAAAGATTTAATAAAATGTTAAAATGGGCAAACTAGGGGCCAGCCCCGTGGCCAAGTGGTTAAGATCGCCCACTCTGCTTCAGTGGCCCAGGGTTTCACCGGTTCAAATCCTGGGCGCGGACATGGCACCGCTCATCAGACCACACTGAGGGGGCGTCCCACACGGCACAACCAGAGACACTCACAACTAGAATCTACAACTGAGTACTGGGGGGCTTTGGAGAGAAGAAGGAAAAAAAAAAGAAGATTGGCAACAGCTGTTAGCTCAGGTGCCAATCTTTAAAAAAAATGGCAAACTAGTAGCAACAATTTCGTATTTCAAAATAATATCCATAGCAAAATGCCTCTCTAAAGGCTACATCCCAAACTAAGGCCTTAATGTAGTTGGAATTCTACAAGATTAGGACAAACCAAAAATTCCAAAAAACAAAGTCTCTCTGTGGAAAGGCCGACAACCACTTTCCTGCAGAGAGACTTGAAACTGTTAGCAGAAATGTGCTGACTGATTTCATCCGTAAAGATGAAACACAGACAGAAAATCTCCAAATTAACTAAGTGCCCAACTATTTAAACCAGTTCAGGCATTAACCACTCAACTTTCCAACTCAGTTCCCTAAAAATAGTAAGCTTGTGGGTAGATGAACAGTTCACCAAATGGATGCAGGATAAATCCAAGGAATAAGCAGTCTCAACCTCTTGCAGATGAAGCTTTGCACAGCTTTGAAACTGCCATTCAGGACTCAGTTTCAGAATTCCAAGTCAAGGCTTTAATCATTTTGATAGCTACCAAAGGTGTTCTAATAAATGTTTATGTTCTACTTCAAGTTTTGACAAAAACAAAAATGGGAGAGACAAGGTGAAAAAAAACAAGATAATGTACAAGGCTAGTAAAGAACACTAAAGAAAATGCAGAATCAATGTAAAGATGAACATCAATTCTACCTTCCAGTATGTTCCTTAACATTAACAACATCAAGGACCTTTCCTATTTTTCCCTCCTGTGGACCCAATGATGGAAAGATACTAATAATATTAATTTATTTCCATTATTTTTAAAATAATCAAAGACAACCTTTCTGATCTGCCCAGAATGAGAATATCAGTATTAACCACACAAAGTTGACCCAGCTAAAAGCAAAAATATGACATGTTAGTGCAATTTAGCACCTTTATTGGAGATAAATGTATAATTTCCACGATATTTCTTGAAATATTGAAAACTGGGAATTCTTTTAGTGTTCATATCTTGTTCTTGAATAAAACTGCCACCTCTACAGAAAATATATCAGAGAACAATCAAAATTGCATCCTAGGAGCTACCCCTACAGTGATGACATTACCAACCCAAAAGAGGAGCACCTGTTAACAAGATTCTATGTAATGTCCTTTGCTGCAAATTACTTTCATTTTATTGTGAAAGCATATGCTGCTATCAAGGTCAAAATCCTATACAGCTAATTGAAACTTAAAAATCACATACGGCTGAATGCCATATAACAACTATCTAATTAAAATGATTCAAAATTTTTACAAACATAAATGCGATACTTAGTCCAGGATAAATGTAATACCTAATGTAAAAGCAAGTTACCACTATTCCAGAATCAGATCTCACTGAAAGCTTATAACCAAATCTAAACTTAAAACTGACCCATATTTATCGAGAGATTTGTCTTGTACTGTTAGGTATTGTCACATATTATCTTGTTAATATCACATTATCTGTTAATCTTCATAATAGATGTTAACCCCATGTTATAGAAAAGGAAACAGTGTTTTCTGAGAATTAAACTCAACAACAACAAAAATGCTGGACAGGAACAGAGATAAATAATACCCTGCCCTCAGAAAGCTCACCATCCAAAAAGCCTGTCAAAATCTACTGTAGAATATAAAGCAATTTCATAATTGCATGTGACAACACTTCTTTGAACTCAGCCACCTTTACTAAATAAAGAAAACTATGTCAATAAAGAAAGATGTATAAGGAGCATCCAGGAGTTTCTTTCTTTGCTGTTTCAAGGAGACTAAAATTGAAATGACATTTTGCATTAAAGAAACTTTGTCCTCAAACTTCGTCTTCACCAAAGTAGAAAATTCAGGGTCCTGTGGCCTAGGGGGAAGACCCTTGATGGGACAAGAACTGAAGAACCCTCCATTGGTGCTTTTCAATTTGCAAATTAGGTCTTAAGTTCTATTGAAGAACTCCATCTGGTTTAAAAAAAAAAAGTCAAAATCGCTTCCTTTGAAAAGTATTTGAATGTCTCTGATATAGCGGGGCAATCTGTGTCACACAAAAGCAGTTAATACAGAGTCCTCCTAGCCTCAAGAATTTTACTATCTGCTAGGGGAGATGAGTCAGGAGCAATAATAACCACCTTAGTGTTTCCAAGCGCTTACATCTCAAGACAAAAGATTAAATGTGATAAGGAGGGAAAAAAGCAAATAGCTATAATGTCCACAGGAAGAAGGGAGTGATCATAACCAGCAGGCAGGGAGCTAGGATTACTGAGGCAAAAGGCAAATACCAGATTCAGTCACAGAACAACAGGGAGTGGAGCACGTTGTGGCTGGAGCAGAGTATTATTAGGAAATAACCAGAGCTAAGATTTAAAAGGTAGGTTGAGGACTGAGCATGTATAATCATGAGCACCTGGCCAAAAAATGTGATCAAGTAAGATGGCTTCTGGGCAACACAACTGTTCATTCCCTCTCCTTCACTCTCGAGTTTCAAGGCATCAGATTCTCCTTGTATTCTCATAAGTCTCTGGCAGCAACTTTTTAATCTTTGCCTACTGTAAATCAGTGGTTCTCAAGGTATGGTTCCTGGACCAACACCATCAGCATCAGCGAGCAAGTTGATAGAAACGTAAATTATGGGCCCCTCCTAGACATACAGAATCAAACTGTGGGGGTCAGACTCAGCAATTTGTGGTTTACCAAGCCCTCCAAATGATTCCGATGAACGCTAATGTTTAAGACCAGGAGTTCTTCAGTGAGAGCCTTCCCCTTCTCATTCTACACTCTTTCCCCACATCCATGCTCTCCTAGGGCCTAAATAACAGCCAAATGCTTACTAATCAGAAATACCTGTCTCTAAGCCCAGCCACCTTTGCTGAGTACCAGACCATGTACTCAACTTCTCATCTGACATTCATTTCCTCAGATATCTCAACTAAACATGTCTGGAACTACTGGACATCCTCCCAGCCCCTCTGAAAAACTCTGTTCCTTCTCTACGCTTCTCCTCTCAGCAAATGGTACCTCCATCCAAGAGTTGCATACAACACTCCCCCCGCATCCAATCTACCACCAGGTCTTCCCATTCAAGCATTATAACATTAGTCTCCATCCGACTGCCATCATCTTAACTAATCATTCAATTTATACACCTCCCAATCAGTCTCTATATAGCAATCACAACGATCTTGTGAAAATACAAATCAGAGTGTGTCACTGCCCAAATTTAACACCTTCAGTAGCTTCCCATTGCGTTTTCAGACAAAATCTAACACCCTCAATGTGGTATACAAAGATCTGGATCCTGGTCATGTCTCCAAAATTATCTTGGGTCCTTAGTCCATGTGATTTTTTCACTACTGTCCACAGCTCTAGGCATATTTCAGTTCCTGAAACTCTTTCCCACATACAGACTTCTCTCTTCATGACATACTCCACACCACCCCCACCTTCTCACTTCTGCCTTTACCTAACTTTTCTCATACTTCAGATTACCGGTAAAATATCAAAAAAGGCCTTCCTTGATCCTCCAGTATAAACTGAATCAGTTATTCTCTCAGAAAACCCTGTGCTTTCTTCTCATGACAATTATCAAAACTGTAAACTACATTAACTTGATGATTTTTGTTTGTTTAACATTTATCTTCCATACTAGACTTTAGTTCCATAAGATCAGAGAAAGATCCGCTTTGTTCTCCACTGCATAAACAGCACCTAGTACAGAGCCTGGCACACAAAAGGCATTTAATAAATAGTTACGGAGTAGTAACAGTTGTCGATATTTTTTGTTAAACCCTCCCCCTTCTTCTGCTCTCTCTGTCCTCTCTCAGAGACTTTAACTCACAAGTTATTGGGTAGCCACAGATGATTTTCTGCCAATGAAACAGCATGCTTAAGTCCTTCATTTTCCTATTGATTTATATTGCAAAATCAGATTTATTTTACTATCTTCCTGTAAAATTAACAATGAGAATTGGTTAACTCTTAGCCTAAATCCACTCACCCCAATCCAAGCAGTAAACTCTGAGAGAACTACTGAGCTTCTTTTACAGACCTCTGTAGTAAATTCCTGACCTCCAACTACTGACAGTGCCAATAACCCCCATGCCATGTCAGAAAGTCTTACCTACCCATCATTCAACATGCCATTTCTATCCAGTCCCCAAAATCTCATGATTAGATTATCTCAACACGTTATGAATGGTGTCCCAGTCTCTATGCTCCCCATTTAAGTCCACTTTGCATCAAGGACATTTAGAAAAAAAAGTCCCCTACTTGAGAACCAACTTCTTCCCATTATCAATCAATATGAAATTCCTCTGACTAGCACTAAAGAAAGGCCTATGGAGACATGATCAAAAAGCCAATCCTATGTTTTAATAAAAACATAGAAAGTTACATAGAATTATATGTGCTTGACAATTTGACACTGTTTCAAGCTAAAATTTGCATATGGCTCTACCTGATTTCTACAGCCCAAAGTTGGACTTGGTTAGGATGCACTTCTGAAACTAAATTGTTTTCAAGAAAAACCATGGAGCCGGCCCTGTGGCCAAGTAGTTAAAGTTCCGAGTGCTCTGCTTCAGCGGCCCAGGTTCATGGGTTCAGATCCCAGGTGCGGTCCAACTCCACTCATCAGCCACGCTGTGGAGGCAGCCTACATACAAAATAGGGGAAGATTGGCACAGATGTTAGCTCAGGGCACATCTTCCTCAAGACAAAAAAAAAAAAAGAGGAATATTGGCAACAGATGTTAGCTCAGGGCAAATCTTCCTCACCAAAAAAATAAAGAAAAGAAAAACCATGAAAATGTCCCACTATGACGTCAGCCCCTAAACTCTGAGCAGGAACTCAAAAGGTGCAAGTTGTCAGCATTTTCAAACACATATAACTAGAAAAAATTATGATACAAAGCATATATTATTTCAGAGAGGACACTACTCCCAACAGTTTCGTTATAACACACAACGTAAGTATACCCCTGGGATTCTATTTTTTAACTAAATATATATAGTATATAAATATGTATGTGCATGTATATATAAACATACACATATGGATTCATACATATATATATATATTTTTGATCCTCATTATTTGAGGATTCCATATTTGTAAACTCACCTACTTGCTAAAATTTATTTGTATCCGCAAAATCAATACAATACCCCAAAATCAATACAGTGGCACTTTCAAGGTCATTTGCAGACATGTGCCTAACGGGGTAAATTTTGAGTAGGCTAGCTGGTGTCAACAAGGGGACGTTCTGCCTTCTTGTTTCAGCTCTCACACTGTAAACAAGCACCTTTTTCAAGGTCTATTTAGTGTCATGTTTTTCTCACTTTTGTGCTTCTTACTGGTGATTTCGTTGTTTAAAATGTCCCCCAAAACATAGTGCCAAAGTGTTGTCTAGTGTTGCTAAGCGCAAGAAGGCTGTGGAGTCCCTTACAAAGAAAATACACGTCTTAGACAAGCTTTGTTTAGGCATGAGTTATCGTGCTGTTGACCATCAGTTCAATGTTAATGAGTCAACAATATATATTAAATAAGGTATCTGTAAACAGAAACACAGACACATAAAACAAGGTTATGTACTGATTGCCACATTGTTACCAAATTATTGTGACCAGAGGCTTTGTAGTACCCAAATCCTGTATTTCCCTTAGGAGCAATGGTTCAGTATTCACTAATTCACTGTTCACAGTGACTTCACAGAACAGAACTACCGTGAATAATGAGAATCAAATATACATATATACGGGGTGGGGGGGGGGGAGAGCGCACCAGATTTACTGAAGACTCAAAGATACTGCAGAGGTCATTCTGAGCAAGCTGCCTGTGTTTGCAGGAGCACAGCAAAAACGCCTCAGGGCACAGCATCTATAGGGTCTTGGCCCTGTTTAAAAAACACTGACCAAAAGCAAAAAATGTAAACTCTCCCAGGTTTGTTTTTTGGTCTGTCTTTGCTTCTACCCCTTTTCGCACTAATGGTTTACCTCTCCCCAGTTCAGGTACTCTAAACTCCAATGCCTTTGCACAAGCACTTGCCCTAATCTTATAACTGGGCAAATTTATCTGTCAATTATTGAATGTGAATCATACTTGTGCTTAAACATCTTATCTAAATTGTGGCACTACTTATTTAGAAAGGAGAGAGGACAAAGCATCTGAAATAAGAATTGTCAGGATCAAAAAGTAAACTGAGGATAGACAATTTCAGTTGTCTGTGTGAAGAGAAATACACAATGGAAGAAAACCTAGGCCTTCGCCTCCCCTCCAGAGATAGATAATTTTTTAAAGAGAATTTTTGGAAGAGAAATGATAAATCTATGGCAAAAGTCAGTGGAACACTCTAACAGTGACATTAGTGCTTGAAAAAACATTATTTTTTTGCAGTTGAGAGAGCACTCCCCATTTTAAATTCACTTTTATTTTCATTTTCCAAAATTACTTATTTTTTATTGAAAATTACTTGATTAGGGTGATGACAGAATATGCTTAGAGCCGTGATAGAAGCTACAAATCCAAAGTCTATGTCTTCTTTCTATTAAATAAAAGACCCATCTGGGATTTTGCGAAATTAAGTGAGCGTTAATACTACTCAAGCCACACTTCAATCAGTTACTACAACTCAAAGACAGAAGTACAGCATGTGAGTTAATAGCTATGTCTTCTTAAAACCTACAACGGAACCTAAACCAACCCGTGAAATTCATATATAATAAAGAGCTCGGAAATTCTACAGCATAGTAAATCTGTCTATCAAGACCAATCACCATACATTCATTCTTTTCAGAAGCTAGGGATCCTCCTCTCATCTCTCCAAGGTTAGGCTAGGCTCATTATTAGGAGCAATGGCTTGCAAAACAAGGACATCCATCCCTGAATAATTCAAGATCTCTCTTTAGATAATTTTATCGACAAAAACCTTTAGATTTTTCTCTTGCATTAATTTGCTTTTCTTTGCAGCACTTCAAAAAACAAGTGGAATCTCAGTCTACTGTCTTCAAACCACAATGCCTGACTTTCAGAGAACCAAAACCACTCTCTTCGATTTCTTTTCTGTTACCCTTGGAACTTAAGAGAACCATTTATCAACAAATTACTTCTTACGAATTTTAAAAAGTATTTACTTTGTAATATCATTCTGCAATCAAACACTCAAAGGTCAATGAAGCACGCAATAAACAAGAGACAGTATTTCTACAAGCCAGTTGTACCAAAAATACAAAACTAAAGTGTAGGATCTTTTCTTTTAATGGAGTAAACTTTTTGTACGCAAACTTGCAACTGCTGACATAGCCTCGTAAAGATAATGAAGGGCCGAACACAAAACTTTGCAAGTGAAAGTTAACCTGCTTTAACACCACCTTTTAAAGTACTACCAGAGACGTACTGAAAGAGTATGAATAGCACCTTGTCTGATAAAGAAGATTCTAAACAACAAAGATAAATGGACTTCAAGTTTACCCCAAAGCAACATTCTAACTGAATTTGGGGCAAAGTACCATCTCCAACACACGCACACACAGAAATACATTGTTTGTCAACTGATGACAGAGCAGGAGCAAACGCAGGCTCGACACCAGGGGCTGCAGGGTCCCGTGCCCTGCGGCGCGGGTGCAGACTCGGAGGAAGAGGCCAACGCATGACACCCGCCTGAGCCACAGCTGGCAGGGCAGAGCCTCAATCTTGCTCGATCTGACCCTCTCATGAGTCACTGGCCCAATCAGGGCACCACATCACTCGCTAGGACGTTTTCTATTTATTTCCTCGACTAGGGAAGGACTGAAAAATGACTTAAACTCGCAATGAGACAACTGTGCAGGGGTCGGAGCTGCCAGCGGCGAGAAAAGCCGGCTTAACAAGGAAAGCCCGAGCTACTCTCTAAGAGTCCCCGCGGGCCCCGCAGACGAGGGCAGAAGGGGAGAAGAGGAAGCCGAGAAGGCGAGGAGAAGCGGGCGAGGACCGGGAGAAGCCAGCGCCACACCCCAGCCCTCCCTCACCTGCCTGCCCGAGCCTCCCCGGGCGCCCGTACCTTCGGCCAGCGTCTCCTCCAGGGTGACCTGGTAGCGGCCGACCGCGAACACCCGGACCCCTAGAGACGAGCTCCCGGAGCCACAGCCGGCCCCCGGCCCGGCCCCGCCACCCGCCGCTCCGCCGCCGCCGCCGCCCTCCGACTTGGGCATTCGAGAGAACTTCTTCATGGTCCCGCCGGCGCGCTGGAGGGCGCGGGGCGCGCGCAAGGGCGAGCGAGAGGACGAGCGCCCGGGGCGGCGCGCGGCGGGGCGTCCGCGAGGGGTCGCCGCCCCTCGGCCCGCGGAGCGTCCGTGCGCGCTGCGGCCCGCCGAGCCTCACATTCCGCGCGCGCTAAGCGCACGGCCCCAGCCCCGCCGCCCGCTCCGCGGCTCCGCTGCAGCTGCCCGGCTCCCGCAGAGGGCGGCGGGGAGGGCGGGGACTGGGCGGGGCGGGGCGCGAGGGGGCGGGCCCGGGCGCGGGGGCGCCGCCACCGCCGGCTCCAGCGCCCCGGGTGCCCTCGCCGCCTCGCTAAGCGCCGGGGGCGCGAGCCCGGGAGGAGGGCACGAGGAAGGGAGCTAGGAAAGGGGGCGGAACGGCCGGCCCCCCGGGGAGTGGGCTGGACCTCTCGGGCCACACTCCCTCCCGATCGCAGCCCGCGGCGCCGCAGCCGCCAGACTCGGACCCGCGCCGCCCGCCACTCGCGGCCGTTGGCGGCGCGGCGCCGCTGCCAGCTGCTCCCTGAGGCCCGGCGCCCCGCGCAGGCGCGCTGCCCCCGCCGCCGGAAGTGACGGGTCCGGCTCTTGTCACGTGGAGGGGGGACGGGCGAGGTGATTGTGGGGGTTGGGGATGAGGGGAAGGTCTGGGGTCCCGGGTCTGGGGACCCAGCAGGAGGGTTCAGGCCAGGCCTATGGGGCCCTGGCTTCCAGCAGGGAGGTGGCCGGGGGACCGGCTCCCGCGCTGCCCCGCGGCGGGGTCTGTCATCTTGGCTAAGAGTTGGTATGTCACTCTGGAGGCTTAAAAATGCCGCCAACTTTACCCCCGCTGAGGAACTTCTCGCTGCATTTCTAACCCGGTTTTCCAGACCTTCTGCTCCCGTGAGAACCTTCTTCCGCTCGCCCACCCTGAGCGTGGGAGGTGGGAGCAGCTCGGAGCTAGAGCGGATTCCAGTAACCCGACCTGTAAAGCCACAGTGTCGCCCTCTGTAACAGCCGCCTGTGCTGGGAAGCGTTTTGCGGTTTATTAATTACTTAGGAGTACTTTCAAAATCTCCTGTGTGCTATGCAACAGCCGTGTGAAACGTTCATAACAAGTATTAAGTCCGTTTGCAGACCATCGCCATTGGCCAAGAGAACTTTACGCACTCGCCCAAGGTCACACAGCTGGCTTGTAGAGCTGGGACTACAAGGTCCATCCTTTGATACTTAGTTTCGTACTTTGGGCCATTCTGAAAAAATAGGTTGGGTTCAGATCGTTGGAAACCGGCAGATTTTGGACTGTTCGGAAGCATAACTAGCCATTGGTTTCCCCTCTCCTTTAACAAAGAGATTTGCCCATTTAAAAAAAGAAAAAACCGTTGCATCCATTTCATAAACTGCAGGAATCTCAATGCCTGCGGGGTGAGGCAGGCAAAATGAACATGGGTGTAAGATGTTCCAGAGTGGTAAAGAACGGCAAATTATAGAGCAAGTGTAAAAGAGAGCAGCCGCTTCTCAACAGCACCCTGCTTTTCCCCAGTATGAATACAGGCCCACCGTGGCCAGAGGTTCCAGTTTTTTAAGAGGAGCCAGAAATCTGAATTTTTTTCTAAGAAGACATTTGCCAAATTTTTTAAATATAGGCTGAGTAAATTATGCCTGCAGGACTCCGGTATGCACCTTCTATGAAAGTAGGTGAATATGGTTCTATCCCCACCCCTGTCTCTTTATCCAAGTTTTTAATGAGGTACAGGCAGAAACGTTAGAAAATGTGCTTAGGCAAAAGACTTTGAGCTTAAAATCTTCTATTTTTTCTTCCCATCTGCTATTTGAAGAGAAGCTATTTCTGCCAACACTAAAACAGTGCTCTGGATTTAGGCATTTTTGCTGCATAACCCACTAAGCTAAAATTCTTCATCCAGAGACCTGACCTTTAAAGAACATTCCAGCTCAATGGAAGTCAGATTATATGTCAGATGATTGATGTGGTGTGACAATTGGGGATTTCCATTTAGAAATAAGCTGACCATTTTCCTTACTGTGGGGATTCACTGTGAAGTCCCATTCCTACGACAGTTGAATTAAATTTTTCAAGCAGAATAATGGAGAAATTTAATCATTTCATACAGTTCAAAACTGGAGTTAGCCCACATAAAGTTTGGGCCTAATACAACTTCAGCTGATCCCAACGCAAGAATGAATCAAGTCTCCTGTGATCAGTTTGGGAGCCAATTTACGACCATTGTTCTGGTACAGAAAATCACTTCTATGTGCCCATATAACCTGACTGCTGATTTGGAAGTTGATCATTAGTTTAAGGCATAGATAGGCCCCCTCTCAGAAATTATGGGTAACACCAAGCAATGTGTTCTTTAATTTTTTACCAAGCATGTAATAAAATTTGAATATCCTCTGATCTTCACAGAATGTTAACCTCACAATGTTCTATGAGAACCAACAAACATATTACTAATAGGAATGCAAAAACATTGTATTACTAACAAGAATGCCAAGCGTTTACAGACACTTTCACTACAAGCTGTTATTATTAACTGTCAGATTGTATACTCCTAGCAACTTTGTGAGTTAAGAATGAGTATCCTTTTAAACCAATTTGTAGGCAGAAATTGAGGTACGAATCATCGGAAAAACTATATTGAGAATTCTAACCTTTTAGTTTTGCACTCATTGTTAGACCATGGCTGTGGAAGAACGTCCAATTTGGCTTCCTGCTGGAAAATAAAATTTTTAGGAAAAAAAATGGGTGATGATAAGTAGACTTGGTGTGGCGATCCCTTCTCTGTAGAAAATATCAAATTATTATGTTACACACCTGAAACTAATATAATAAGTCAGTTTTACCTCAATGAAAAAAAATGTATCAATAATGTAGACTCTGACCATCTTAAACACTCTCATTAAGGTGACTTACATTAAGAACATAGATATAGAATATTTCATAAAGGTTAAAAAATAAAATTACATTTCGGTTTTATATACATATCTCAATCCTTCAAATGTTTATAGGTATAAAAATTAGTTGGAAACTAGCCACATAATGAAGACTTTTTTAAAAAAAGATTGCTTCCGTTTGCAAGTTTTCACATTACAATATCCTTATAATGTCAACAGATCATTGTAGCCAACTAAAGGATTCTGAGATTCTTAAACAGGAAGGATTTTGACAATGGAGAAAGGGGAGATTATTGTTGTATTTTTGCCTTCTACTGGAAAACTATAACCTTTCTTGTTACTTTTACCCTCATCTATATTGCACTAGGGTGACTCTCCAAGGCATATGTGAAGTAAGAAAGACCGAAACAGGATCAAACAAAATATGCTTATCCTAAAAGGTTTATGCCAGTGCCATAATTACCTTTATAAATCATCTCTTCCAAAGCCTGATACTCATTTTTCCTCACAAGTCAATGTTTTCCTTTGATGATGTGTCATTATTAGCCTCATTATGTTTTACCATTAGGAATAATTATTCTCCCTGCCTAATAGTATTACTTTATACCTAGTTAAATGCCCATATCTTTGCTTTCCAAAAAAGTAAAGGTCCTGAAGTCCAATAAAAGAAAATATTCATGTCTCCATTATTAAAACAAGTGATTTTTTAATATCACCAATATTTAAACCCTCTGTTAATACTACTCATCATCACTAAACCTTGTAAAAATTTATATGCATCTAAGAAAAATCCATCTGATGGTATAGTTTAAAATATCAAGTTGTTCACAAGTGTTCTTAATAGGTAAAATGGCACATTTGACATGGAATACTTTTCCAGGATAGAATTTTTCCTACAACTTGACCATGCTTTTGAGAAGGACTGCAAGAGGTAGACAAGTTCACCACCAAGAGAAGCACTTTGATCTCCCACTCAGTTGAATTGGGGGCGGGGGGGCGGGGCGCGAGCGGCCACCAGGGACACAGCACAGCACAGCACCTCAGGCTCACACTTTGTGGCAGGGGTATCTTCCTTCCAGACAAGTATTTGTCCTAGAATAGGACTACAGTCACAGTCCTGGATATGTTCCCGCCCTCCCTCTTCTTAACAGCCTTTGCGTTTCCCTCCTACGGCCGAGCTACTATCCTGCTCCCAGTTACAATTATATAAAACTTTAGCGAGTGTAAAATGAGAACCAATTCTTATTGGGCATTTGCAGTGTACCAGTGCTATTCTAAAGTACGTTACATGTATTAACTCAGTAAATCTTCATGACAACGCTGTGAAATAGCATTTCAGATTATTCCTACTTTACAGATGAGAATACTGTTGCACAGAGAGATTAGGTGACATGCCCAAGGTCTTGTGACTTGTAACATGGTTCAAAACCAGGTAGCATGGCTTTATAGCTCATGCCCTTAATAACTACACCATGCAGACTTTCTGTGAAAACACACAATAAATGGTATGACAGCTACAGGCTGAGGTGGTAAGGTGCCATCTTATGCCCTCTGGCCACATCATTTACATCATATGAGTATGCTGCCTGAGCTCAGGGAACCCCACTATGAAAAGTGAGATTATCTTTAATTTCTAATTCACCAGGTATTTTTTAACTTTAACAAATATTTGTTGAATATCTACAATGGGTAAAGCTCTGTGGATATGGGGTAACTAGGAGAGGCAAAGTTGAATAAGACAAGTCAAGATTTCAAAGAGTTTATACTCTTTTGCTGGGGGGACACAACCATATAAAAGAGAGGGAGGAGATTGCGTTGACTGTGAGCTCTGTAGAGAAAAGATGAGGGGCCGACCCAGTGACATAGTGGTTAAGTTCATGTGCTCCACTTTGGTGGCCTAGGGTTTGCAGTTTCAGATGCCAGGAGCAGACCTAGCACTGCTTGTCAAGCCACACTATGGCGGCGTCCCACATAAAATAGAGGAAGATTGGCACAGATGTTAGCTCAACGACAATCTACCGCACCAAAAAGTAAGAAAAGAAAAGAAATGATGAGCTCTAAGGTCATGCTATTATGGTATATTGCCTTCACATCTCCTCGTGGCAGTACGGTTGATGTTATCCTCTTAGAAACTTCTGGGGACAGAAAACAGCACTTCTGGGTTTGGAAGCAGGTGAGCAGTTCCCATGGAAAAGTACTGAATTCTGGCCCAATGTGTTGAACCAACGCTGCATCTCTACACTTCCACAACATTCACATATACACAAGCAAAACTCTATTCAAGTTACCATTGAGGGACAGAGAGAAAAAAAGAAATTGAAGCTAAATTCAGCTTTTGCTTCAATCCTTTATCAAAATTCACATCTTATTTTACCCAGATTTCTGCCAACTGTGATAGAGACTATTTATTGCACATGTATGACATGCTAAACGGTGTCTGAGCCAATATATAATAAGAACCCATGCAGCGTGGTAAGAATCATGGCATTTCAGAGCTGTAAGGTGATATGATCAAATGGAGCAAGAAAGAGGAACCTTTGAGCACCTGGTATGTCTCAGGCATTATGCTTAACGTTGTGTGTCTGTTATCTATTCAATGCTCTGACAAAGAAAGTAGCTATTATTCCTCCTAACTGGTGGCTCTCTCATTCCTGCCACCTTTTGAACCACTTTCATGTCTTCCCAAGCTGTTTCAGGCCCCAGTGCTCACTCAAGTTAGAATGTCTTGTTCTTTCTCACGATCACCTGACTCAGTGGGTGACTATGTGGAACTCCAGAGCCACTTCCCCTGTGAAAGCTTCTTGACCTCTGCCATCTGCCAGTCCCAGGAAGAATAGACTCATTTGTACCCCCCACTGCTCGTTACAGACTTCCAGAACCACACCTATCGCTTGATTACGAGGACTTCTTTACATGCCTGTCTCCCTCTACAGCATTGTAAGAGGTTGAAGGGACGGGACCATGTGCCATTTCTTTCTTAAAACTGAGTGCCAAGCAACGTATTTGACATATAGTGAGTATTAAATAAATGAATGAATAACTTAGCCAAAAATCTAGTAAGTGGTATAGTTGGGGGTTTGAGACCAGGCTGAAATCTCAGATGTGTCTGAAACCCCAACCTTCTTAGTTTATCTATACCTGAGTTTTGGTCATCTTTAAAATAGGAAGAATTTTTTTACTTTGTTTTTGTTGGTAGTATGGGTTTTATTTTTGTTTTTTGAAGTGGGGGCCAGAGGGCAGCATGATAATACACCATCAATACCAATCACAGTGCTGGACACATAGGAGGCAACCAAGAAATGTCAGTTCCCCCTTCCTTTTGCTGTATCATCTTGTTCAAAGTTGTGCTATGTGTGACAGAGCTGGACCCAAGCTACTCCACCCCGCTACCCTTTCATCACAGGTGCTTCACAGATATAATGTATTGATTCTTATTTGGGGTGAGTTTTAGGCTTCTTAGCATTTATCATTTATTTTATGTTTTTAGACTTTGGCAGATATTAAACTGCAATTGTAGTACATGACAATATAGGCAGACTCGGAGCAGGAAAGAGCCTTTGCCTGGCTGAAAGCTTCAGGAGGGCAGGAACCATGGCCGCGTCATCTCTGTATATGCCTGTCCCCCAGTAAGTGCTAAATAAACATTTGTGGAACTCAAGTGTGTTGACCAACTTAAACCAAGATGGCTTCCTGCATCTTTGCTGCCGGTCTTAAGCGAAGAAATGCAGGTGGCTGGAAAAAAACAGGAAATGGGAAACTGCTCAGTGTATAGAACTATAAGAACGAATATTCTGATTCTGGAGTGGAAAACTTAAACATAGGGGAAAATCAGGACAACATGAGGAAGAGAATGCCGTGATGAATGTCATCAACAAGAGAAAGATAAGTGAGAGATAGGAACTCTGAAACTTGAAGTAAATCTAAAAGCAAAGCCTGAGGCTATAATGAAAGTCTGGTCCCCACCCCTCAAAACAAGTCTGCTGTAGGAGGCTGATTTCTTTTCCACTGGCTAAAATACTAAAATATCCTTTTCCTTTTGCTCTTGCTGCTTCCCTGCCCGTGAACACCATCTTTCCCTCCTCCTCACCCATGTTAGAGGTATACAGCTTTCTCAACTTAACTTACCTCCTCCAGGAAGGTTTTTCCCAGTTCCCCACCTCATAATAATCCATCATTTCTCTGAACTACCACAGCACTTTTGTCTGCATGCAAAGCCTAGCATACTGTGTTCTTTAATTTGTCTTAACCGTCAGACAAAATACACAGTGTATGGTTTCATATTTAAGGAATTCCATTGCACACATAGCCCAACATTAGGCACATTAGAGGTACTAAATACTTATTGAATTAAATGGTCAAAGTGCCTGAATAATAAATGCCACTTTGAATTGACATTTTGAAATGTGTTTTTTTAATTGCATTTTGCATTCACAGAAAGGAATTAAAGACGATGCTTTGAGGGGAGAGTTACAATTGATCAGAGTCTAGATAAGCAGAGATAAATTTGACTGTACTGTTGTTTAAAAGTAAAAGAGAAGTTCCTGTTATAGATCTTTCCTCAGAAAAATCTTTATGAAGTGTGACTGGATGTTATATAAAAGCGATTTTTATCATTTGTTTTCATCTTGGTGAAGATCAAACACCACCCTAGTGCATATTTCAAGCTAAAATGAAAATTATCTTTATGTACCCACCTCTTAAATTATATTTGCAAATTGCTTTTTGTTGACCTTCTTCAATTATATTATTTGCATGTTGCTCTAAAAATAGTATTCGAAGAAATCATTCTTAAAGGATAAATATGCTTTTTTTAACCTTTTAGTTTTTCGTGCTTCAACACTATACCTTGTTTCTTTTCTCTCTCTTATCTGCTGACGGCAGTGGGCCTACTTATGCGGACAGATTAGAAACATTTTTTCCATTTACCGTGACAACACCCCCTAATGTTTACTGATAAACTAGTAGCAAGCCAGAGCATCTACAAATTGCAAGTTGCAAGTTCACATTCCTGAGTAAGAACTTCACTTCAAGAGTGAAACAAATTGTGTAGTTAAAAGAAATTCATATATTGTTAACATTTTATTAAAATTCCTGTCATTTTTATGCAAATGAAATATCCTCTTTTGAGTCCCCATGTTGTGTCCTTTCTACAGACAAGCACATTTATTTTAAGCTCTAAACTTATAAATTTAATGTGTGTGTATGTGTGTGTATAGCCAGCTATGCACTAAAATATGTCTGTCAATACAGAATAAACCAAATTCAAGTTTTTCACAATACATAAACATACTTGGTCTTTGAAAATGTGTCTAGCAATACTTTTTAATCAAAATAATTATTATGAGAGATGTTAATGCTGATATTTTGTACCAAAGAGGATTAACCAATTATAGATTTGCCCCACTTAAACTTTAAACTTTCTTATAATACGACAACAAATGGATGATCAAAACATTAAAAAAATTAAGTCAAACAACTACAATTTTCTCAAATAATTTCATGTAACAGTTTTTATTTTTATCAAATTCATCACCTGTTTTGATAGCATTTACACATACCCTCAAAGAGTAACTTTAGCAACTTGGCTGGCCCTATGTAAGTAATTAAATAGGTACTTATTGCAGACCAATATATATACATACACATGCACACAGCCTTGTACTAGTCATGTGGGAAAATAGAAATAAGATATAAGATTCAAACTCTAAGACAAACATTGAATCTAGTGGGTATGGGCACGGTTTGTTGTGATCATGACCATCTTGTACATTCTTTACATTTGTTCTGCTTCTAACCAGCGCATTTTTTTTTTTACTCAACAGTGTTAACTTTCTCACTTATGACCCATCTACTTTCCTATCATAATCATAATGAAAGTCCCTGTTTCTTTAATAATGAGAATTCTGATTATCCTCTGTAGTAATTCCCTGCACATCAGGGATAAAATTTAATTGAAATGTATACTGTATGTGCATTTTGCATAAAAGTACCTTTAAGAGAAACATCAGTGTTTCAGTTTAATAAAAATATTAAGAATCTAAATATATTCCCTTATTTAAAAGAGGTTTATTTTAAATTCTTCTTCATCAGAAAAATCCATCATTAGCAATTCCAGTAGAACATTCATTAATATTTCATGTTGTCACATCTCTATTCAAAAAGCAACACTAGTCACCGTCAACCAATTCAGTCTATCTGAATTACTAAGAATTTGTAAACACTTTCTAATTAAGCACTAACTAAATCTTTAAATTCTAAAACTAATTTTTAAAAAGAAGAAAAATGCAAAAACTAAATATGCTTTTAGTTATACGATTGTTTAAGGAAAGTCTTTTACTCATACCTACTAATTAAGATAACTATAGAATGTGTGATCAAAATCAATCTCATGGTTATGTTTTATTCAGTACTTATGAATGTAGAAAATATTGTTTGTTTTGTTTTGTTGTTTTTTGAGGAAGATTAGCCCTGGGCTAACATCTGCTGCCAATCCTCCTCTTTTTTGCTGAGGAAGACTGGCCCTTAGCTAACATCAGTGCCCATTTTCCTCTACTTCATATGTGGGACGCCTGCCACAGCATGGCCTGACAAGCAATGCATAGGTCCACACCCAGGATCCGAACCTGTGAACCCCAGGCGGCCGAAGCAGAAGGTGTGAGCTTAACTGCTGTGCCACCAGGCCAGCCCAGAAAATATTATTTTTAACAGTACTTTAAGATAGTATGGTATTATTTTGTAAGAAATACAATTTCTTAACCAACAAGTTCTACTGGTACTCAGGCATACAGAGCAGTATAATTTGTAAACGAAATAGAGAAGAATATAGCTTGATGATTTCTGTGTTTTTTAATTCACTGGCAAAAAGAAACATAAAGATTGATAATTTCACATAAATCATATTTTCTCAGATAAAAACATGATATTATATAAAGACAATAGTGTTGGTTAAGTTGCCTAAATTCTAACATATAATAGTTAATTTAGTAGGCTGTATGGATAATGCATGGCAGCTCCAAACATAAATTTAAGTTCTTAATGATGCCACTATTTTGCTTGATTTGTTGGGCATATTCATATATAGTATTTTTTACTAGAAATCCAGCAAGAGTAGAAAATAAACACTTTCTGCAACAAAACATTTAGTATCTTTCTAACCCTATAAATGTTATCAGAAGGGAACAAAGTAAGTGTGAACAGAGAATTGGCACCCAGTGTCTACATGCCGATTTATATTTTTGAATCCTAATATCAGGATTACCTTATAAACAATCTGGGTCTTTGTCAATTCATGTTCAATTTAGAGTTCATTATTCAACAAACACTTATTAAGCCAACCACTATGTGTGACTCTGCAAAGGATAAAATTATTAATAAGGCACGTTCTCTTTATTAAAGAATTACAGTCTCATGAAAAGGCAGATGCATGCATATCTAACCCAAGGCAGAATGCTAGGTGCTGTAATAGAGACAGGAAGTGCTAAAGGAGCTTAGTGGGAGAGGTAAATTTTAATAATGTATTAAGGAGGGCTTCATAGAAGTGGTAGCATTTGAGATGGATATTGGAAAAGAGCTGAGATTTCAACAGATGGTAATGATGGACCCTGTAAGAATTCCTGTCATTTTTATGCATGGGGACTCTGCCCAGTACCTCCCATCTCATCCCTGTTTCTCATCAGTTTTGTTCACTGATGTACTTTGGTGCCTAGAATTTTCTGGCTCATAGTAGGTACTTGATAAATATATGTGGAATGAATTAATGAGGGAAAAATATAAGTTAACCATGGAGGAAGAAAGTGTGAGGTATTTTTTTCAAATAATAAGGGATCCAATGGGGTTGGTATGACTATGAAAGACATTTGATGGTCACATGATATAAATAGGAAGGGAGCTAGACCTAGAATGAGATGGCCTAAGTTTCTTCTTTATATTTCCATTAAGTGATAAAGTCAATTTCTCTGTAGCTCAATTTCTGATCTGAGAAATTGATAGTTGAACTGTAATAACATGTGTTTTATACATAGCTGTTAAATAAATTAAATAACAAGAAGGTTAGTTCTGAAATCTTCATGACTTTTAGCCATTTTACATTTTATTTCTATATAGTTTATCTTTATTTGCGATTTGCTGCCCTGACATGATACTCTCTTGGCTAAAGTTGCCTCTATATCTTTCAGTTTATTATTTTAAAAAACTGAACCCTATAAAGTTGATGTATCCCCTCTATCAAATAAAATGATGTTGAAAGAATTATGTCCAACATTTGCTAAAGTCAGATGATACCTGAATGTAAGAACATGCAGTGTCAGGGTAAATACATGCTAATCTCAGCTGCCACATCAATTAGCTTTTACTGTTCCAAATTGCATCAACACATAGAAAACGGAATTGTCTTAAGGACAGACCCATGCAGCTAGAACCACTAAAAATTCGGTCCAGGATATAGTAGTAGGTTGGTGTCCATTTTGCAAATTTGCCTTGTAAATAAATCCACGTCCTTTCTATCCCTATAATTCACAGGGTCATTTATTCACCCACCTGTCTCATATTTTTCTTCCTTTTCCTGTTTTTTAAATCAATACTTATTAGTATCATGAACTATTTTCTTTAGTGTCTAGTTCACTCTTGTCCAATAGACTTTCTGAGATGTTCAAATTGTTCTGTATCTGCACATTCCAATACGGTGGCCAATAGATACATGTGGCTATCACTGAGCACTCAAAATGTTGCTAGCCCAACTGAGGAACTGAATTTTATTTTGTTTAATTTAATTAATTTAAATTTAAATGCTCCCATATTTACAGTGGCTACTGTGTTGGACAGCACAGATCGAGATATTGTTCTCTCAGAAGATTCAATAAAGAATATCTACTTATTTATTTGACAATTTTATGGAATAAAATATATTACATGGGCTTCCACATCCAGGTAGATAAAGTAGAATTTTTCTCTGTTCCTATTACCCTGTTTCTCACTGGACTTTACATATAAAACAAACATGAGAAGACTCTGAAAGGTGGAGAGAAGGCAAACCAGCTAGGGACTTTGGGGCCTGAGGAACAACATGGTGGTGAGTTCCCTGGGTTTCCTTTTTGTCTCTTATGTCCCAGACTTGGAGCTGAAGAACCAAGCATACAGGACATCAATGGGTACAGACAAAAAAGCTCCAGCAAAAGCCCGTGCTCTCAAATCAAAAGACCAAGAAAGTGGTTCCCTAGTAAGACAAAAAAAAATCAGACATTAATCTCTCTACTTCCAAACTTCTCTATTTCTCTGTGGTGGTAAACACCACAGAAAAAAACTGTAGTCACTCCGACACCCAGACCAGCAAAGGCTGAGTAGAGCCAAGACTTCCAACCTCACTGGGCTATAAGGTGGTGTCCTAACCCCCCAGGGAGGTGTCAGGGAGGGCCAAGTAGGGAGCCAGGACTTTTATCCCTGCTGGCCTGTAATGAGTCTGCCTATAGTGTCAGTGGAGATGACATGGGGAGCCTGGACTTCCAACCCCACCCAGCAGTAACAAGATACCCCTTTCTCTCCCCACCTAGGTTGTGTCAGAGGAAGTCAACTGGAAAGTCAAGACTTTTATGAGCAGTCAGCAGTAATGAGGTTACCACCTTGGTGCCTGAGGAACCCATGTGGGGAGATGAACTCCTACTCCCACCAGCAGTAATGAGGAGCCTGCCTCCATCAGATGATAACAAAGGCTACACAGGGAATGTTGACTCCTACCTCCACCTGACTGTAAGGAGGCAGTGCCCACCCTTCTCCTGCCAGAGCGGTTTCAAAGAAACCAAGTTAAAACAGAAGATTTAAATAAGATCTGTAATCTTATAACACAAAAATACTCAGGTTTCATTTTAAAAATCACTTGTCATACCAAGAAGCAGGAAGAACTCAAACTGATATTGTTCTTTCAGAGGGTCAATAATGAATGAACCTCAATTGAAAGCGTGAATCTTAGACTCAAATGAAAAAACACAGTCAATAGATGCCAACCCTGAGATGACAGAGATGTAAGAATTCTCTAACAGATTTTAAAGCAGTCATGATAAAAAGCTTTAATGAGCAATTATAAACACACTTGGAACAAATGAAAAAATAGAAAGCCTTGGAAATTAAATAGAAGATATAAAGAAGAACCAATTGGTAATTTTAGAAAATTGTGAGAAAATACAATAACCTAAATTAAAAACTCAGTGTATAGGCTCGACAGCAGAATGTAGGGGACAGAGGAAAGAATCGGTGAGTGGGAAGATAAAACAATAAACATAGCTCAATCTGAACGACATAGAAAAAATAAGCTAAAAAGAAGAAAGAAAGAAAGATAGAAGAAAGAAAGAAAAAGAAAGCAAGCAAGAAAGAAAGAAAGAAAGAGAAAGAAAAAGAAAAAGAAAGACTAGCCGGAACAGAGTCTCAGAGACCAGTGGGACCAAAATGAAAGATCTAATGTTTGTGTCATCAGAGTCCCAGAAGGTGAGGAGAAAGAAAGTGGGACTGAAAAAGGACCTGAAGAAATAATTACTGAAACCTTCCCAAATTTGGAAGAGACAAAAACCTACAGATTCAAGAAAATGAGCACACTCCAAACAGAATAAGCCCAAAGAAATCCACACCAGAATACATTAAAATTAAACTTCTGAAAACCAAAAACAAAAAAATTTTGAAGGTAGCCAGAAAAAAAAAATGACACTTTACTTATAGGGGAAAAATAATTCAAATGACAGCAAATTTCTCATCAGAAACCATAGAGGCCAGAGGGAAGTGGCACAAGATCTTTCAAGTGCTGAAAGAAATGTCAATCCAGAATCCTATACCAGCAAAAATATCTTTGAGGAATTAAGGGAAAATCAGGAAATTCTCACATGAAGGAAAACAGAGAATTTGTCTCCAACAAACCTACTCTAATAGAATGGCTAAAGGTAGTTCTCTAAACAGAAGGGGAATGATAAAAGAAGGAACCTTAGAACAGCAGAAGAACATGGTAAGCAAAAATATAGGTAAATACAGTAGGTTGTCCTTCTCCTCTTGAGTTTTCTAAATTAAGACTGATGGTTTAACCCAAAAGTCATAACACTGTCTGATGTGGTTCTAGGTAGGAAATATTTAATACATTTATATTGTAAACAAGGGAGGACAAAAGAACATACAAGGAGATAAGTGTCACACCACATACAAAAATTGACTCAAAATGGATCTTGGATTCAAATGTAAACCTTAAAACTATAAAACTTTCAGAAAAAAAGTGGGAAAACATACTTGGGATGTAGGGCTAAGCAAAGAGTTCTTAGGTTTGACACCAAAAGCATTGTCAATCAAAGAAAAATTGACGAATTGGAACTCATCAAAATTGAAAACTTTTGCTTGTGGAAAAGCCTGTTAAGAGTATGAAAAGACAAGCTTCAGAATGGAAGAAAATATTTGTAAACCACACATGTGACAAAGAACTACTATCTAGAATATATAAAGAACTTTTTAAATTCAATAGTGAAAAAGCAAACAGTCCAATTGGAAAATGGGCAAAAGATATGCATAGACATTTCACCCAAAGGATATAAAAAGGTACATGAAAAGATGTACAATATCATCACCCATCAAGGAAATGCACATTTAAACCACAATGAGCTATCAAGACACACCTATCAGAATATCGAAAATAAAAAATTAGTGACAACACCAAATGCTGGCGAGAATGCAGAGAAAGTGGATTACTCATACATTGCGCTGGTGGGGCTGTAAAATGGTATAGCCACTCTGGAAACAGTTTGGCAGTTTCTTTAAAAACTAAACATGCAACCCTGCAACTGTTCTCCTGAGCATTTATCCCAGCGACTTGAAGACTTACGTTCATATGAAAACCTATACATGAATATTTGGTTTATTCATGGGTTTATTCATAATAGCCAAAAACTGGAAACAACCATATGTCCTTTGACAGGTGACTGGTTAAACAAACCGTGGTACATCCAGACCATGAAATACTACTTAATAAAAAGGAAGGTACTATTGGGGCTGGACGGTGGTGTAGTGGTTAAGTTTGCACACTCACTTCGACTGCCCTGAGTTCACAGGTTCAGATCCCAGATGTGGACCTAGCACCACTGGTCAAGCCATGCTGTGGTGGCATCTCATGTAAAATAGAGGAAGATTGGCACAGATGTTAGCTGAGCGGCAATCTTCCTCAAGCAAAGAGCAAGATTGGCAACAGATGTTGGCTCAGGGCCAATCTTCCTCACAAAAGAAAAAAGGAAGGTACTATGGATATATTCAACAACCTATGTGAATCTCCAGAGAATTATGCTGTATGGTAAAAAGTCAGTCCCAAGAGATTACATACTATAACCTTAGAAATAATTGTTTCATTTATATAACTTTCTTAAAAAGACAGAACTAAAGAAATATAGAACGTATTAGTGGTTCACAGGAGTTAAGGAGGGGTGGGGGCAGGAGGGAAGTAGGTGTGGCTATAAAAGGGCAACATGAGGGTTCCTTGTGGTGATGGGAATGTTGTATATGTTAACTGTATGTGTCAACATCTTGGCTGTGATATTGCACTAGAGTTTTGCAAGATGTTACCATTGGAGAGAACTGGGTAAAGGATACATGGGTCTTTCTGTATTATTTCTTACAGCTGCACGTGAATCAACAATTATCTCAAAATAAAAAATGTAATTGAAAATAAATAAACAAATATGTTGCATGAGCCAATTCATGTGCAGCATTAACGTGATTCAAGTTTAGGATTATTTTTAGTGAAATAAAATGGAACTTCATAATCTTTTCACTTCTAGCTGGCAATTAAAAATGGATTCATCTTAATTTCATCATTCTTCTTAACACTACACAATCATCCCTCATTCTAGGACCTCCTCGTGGATACCAAACCCGAGGATGCTCAAGACCCTTATATAAAATAGTATAATATTTGCATATAACCTACATACATCCTCCTGTATATTTTAAATCACCTCTAGATTACTTATAATGCCTAATCCAATGTAAATGCTATGTAAATAGCTGTTACACTGTATTGTTTAGGGAATCATGAAAAGAATAAACAGTCTGTACCTGTTCAGTAGAGGTGCCACCATCGTAAGTCTTTCAATTCATGGTTGGTTGAATCCGCGGATGTGGAACCTGTGGATACAGAGGGCCAACTGTAGTTCAGAGGAATGTTTTGTTACTCTTGCTGAGTAGAATTACTACTCTATTGTCTGACAAGACTCCTGTCTAATATGACGATTGATGATTAGTTTTCCTTTAGAAGATGTTGATTTCCGAAGTGCTCCTTTCTTCAGAAACTCTTAGAATTTATATATTATTCAAGCTTTTGAAAAATGTTGTATTCTTCTCTGATTTGTCAAGCAGAGGAAAGAACTGCTATATTAAATAGTTACTCTTTTATCACTACTCTATTTTTACTTTTGAACTAACTATTGTGTTTTAGATTATTGAGTGTTTTTACTTCATTCAGTATCCAAATTTTCTTTTAATAAAAGCAACTGACAGTCTAAATAGAAAAAATTACTAGTTTCTTTATGAGAGTTGCTCAGTAGAACAAATCTTCCCATAATATTCATTCATTCATTTGACAAATATTTACTGAGTACCTATTACATGTCAGGCACTATTCTAGAGGTTGGGGAAATAATAGAAAACAAGACAAATATCTCTGTCATCACGGAGTGTTTACGTTCTAGATGGAAGATATACACGGATAATTAAACTATATAGTATGTGAGATGGAGATAAGCGCTATGGAGGAAACTAAAGGCAGAAGAGGGGACTAAGGAACGTAGGTGGTTAGGTACAGTGTTAAATAATGTCAACAGGGAAACTCTCGTCTTATTTCTAATGGTGAAAAATCATGCTATAGCATGTCTAAGTGTAAATTTTCCAAAGGTGATTATAATTCACAGTAAAAGACCAACTACAGAACAGGAATTTGCAACCTTTTTCTTCCTTGTGATTAACGACATTCCCACATGTCCCACACTCCCATAGGTGAACCAGTGACCAGTGAGACTTCTTGTGTGCTGTGTGTCATTTCTGGTACCTGGCTATAATTCCACCTTGTTCTGTCTCACTCAGGAATATCAACTTAAATGCCAATGAGAATGAGTACGAATGTATGTTATTGTGATAGTCTTAAATCTGAATGTGTTTAAAATACGTCATTTAAAAAATTCAGTAATTTATTGCTTGCAATATATAGCTGAATTTAACATATCTGCATATTGAATCATTACATTGAAAGTAACAGTAATTACATGTGTATAGTAATATCTAGTTGGTAGCTCACAAACCTTTTACCTATTTCTAGGGAATATGCAATGATAACATCCATCTTAAAAAGAGGAAAGTTGAGACCTATGGCAAAAATTATAATGTCAATAGTTTTTGAATAGTTTCAGATGAACACTTGAATACTTCAACAGAAGCCGAAATTTTGGCATTAATAAGTGAATACTTGGTAGACTGGATGACTGAATTTTGCTGTCTAAGTGGGCAAATTTTTCTGGCTTGAAAGTTCAATAAATCAATTGTCATTGTATTGCTACTCAGTATTACTATTCACTGGTCAAAAACATTTCAAATGAGAAAATAACAAGTGAATAATTGCATCCAGCCAAAAAAAGCCAAAGGTAAAAATTTCTCACCAAGGAATTCTTTACAATGCAATAAACATTTATGAAATGTCCACTGCAGGATAAGCACTGTGCTGTGCACTGGGGGCCAAAGAGAAAATCAAGACAAAATCTTTGGTTTTTATTGATTTAAAGTAGACTTCTTTTTTCTTTTTTTTTTTAAGGAAGGTTAGCCCCGAGCTAACATCTGCTGCCAATCCTCCTCATTTTTTTTGCTGAGGAAGACTGGCCCTGAGCTAATATCCATGCCCATCTTCCTTCATATGTGGGACGCCTGCCACGGAATGGCTTGACAAGGGGTGCGTAGGTCCACACTAGGGATCTGAACCGGCGAACCCCGGGCCTCCGAAGCAGAACGTGCAAACTTAACCGCTGCGCCACTGGGCTGGCCCCTAAAGTAGACTTAGTTTTTTTGGTTAATATATAGTCCAACAGTGTTAGCCTTGATATCACCTATATGTAGATCTATCATGGACTATGTAATTGGATCTAGTCTTAGAAATTTTGGGGAGGAAAAATATCTGATAAAATGAAAGATGATGCCAAATAGGCCATTTTCATTTGAGTCGATGAGCGAAGTGTGGGACAGGGGTTTCAGTGAGGGATCTCTTGGTCCCATATTCAGTGAGGCCTGTGGAACTATGCTGGTCATCATTTGCAATCTCAAGTCCTAGTTTCACTTCATGGCTTCTATGAAATGATCCTCAAACTGTCAGCAATCTCATCCTTTCTAGTGTCACAAAACAGGTGCTTAATGCATTTTTGCTTAACAAATGAAAGAATGAGTCTAGCAGCCCAACTGGAAGGAATTCTCCAAGATCCTGTAACCCAAGTTCAAAATCTGCCTGCATCTTTAACTTCTAGACTCTCCTGAAATGGCTGCTGGACCTGCAGAGACAACCATAGAAGCTACATGTTCAGGCTTGTGGCCCTCTGTGGTACGCCACTTCTTCAGAGAGCTCCAGGAAACCCCCATTTCTGAATGTGAGGCCTGAAGCAGAAATTAGAGTTTGATAACTGCTAGAACTTCTGCAGATAATTTAGCTACTGGGCAGAGATCTAGCCACTGTTAAATGGGCAGGCCTGTATATAATGAAAATAGAGGAAAAGCTTGAACCGCACTTCTTCGATCTCCTTCGGCCTTGGGCGCTCAACTTTGTGAGTGAAATGGATTCTGAAAGTCAGCAATAGGCTCAGACACTGTCATCAGGACTTTTCAACTTCCATCCATGAGTGAGGGAAGTGGAGCACAATCTTGGATCCCCGATTAATGAAGAGATGTCTTGAAAATTACCTGTTCCTCTATCCATTTTCAGGAATTAAATTCAGTTTGATCAAGTTTCTCATGCAAACCCACGCCATGATGGGAAACTTCTCAATGTAGTACCTGAATTCTCACTGTGATGAGTTGTATCTAGGTAGGTCTACAGGGTAGATGAGGGGTTCTCTGAGGTCCCCACCTCAATGCCTGCCTTTCAAAAGCATCAAATGGACTTCCTTAGCTCTTTGCCTTAGAGATATAAGAGTTACAATGGGATTTCCTGAAGCTTAGGGCTGAGGCCACAGAGCACCATTTTATTTCTCTCCCTCTCACCCCCGCAAAAAGGTAATTTAATTGACTGTTCACCCATTTTCCTTCTAGTCAAGGGGAGATACCACTTAGGGGTCCATAAGGACTTGTAAATGCCGAGCATATCCTTTAGTCTTTATTCCAATTCTTGGATGTGTGTTCCAGAGCAAGCACAAGAGAGCTATCTGCTGAGGTTGTTGTAGATGATGATAACTCCCCCTCCTCCCCTGAAGAAAGCATAATTCTGGCCTTAGTTGGGCTCCCTGGTAGCAAAGAGGTTCAGTAATATAAAATGTTTTCAAATGTTGAGAGTTTGGAAAAATGTCAAATGAATGATAGTAATACTTAAGACTTAATCACTACATGTATTATGTCTAAATTTTGTGTTTGCATATTTTCATTTTGCATCTATATTTAATGGCAAGCACACTTAGTCAAAGTGGAGCCTTGTAAGAGGTATTTCATGGTTAAGCATCTTCACAAATCTTCAGTATATATTTCTAGAACAAGAAAAGATGCATGTTGCCCATGTTATGATGAGCAATATAAAATTAGGGATTCATTCATTCTTTTAGTAATTGACTGTTGAATGTTGACTATGTACAAAGCACTGAGTTGAAAGTAACTTTTCTTTGGAATCTTTTTTCCTATTTACTGTTTTTCATTTGTCATGGGTGATTTAGTTGGTTGAACTGGAGTTTATCACATGCAGATACTTCGCTGGTTTAATCAGGCTGCATTTTCCTTTGTCTATTTTCTTTCTTCTACATTAGCAATAAGGGCTATGTTATGTCTTTTGCTTTAAGTAAACATTTCTGAGTGCTACTGATATACAAGTATTTAGAATTTTCAGTCAGACACTACCTCTAAGTTTCCTTATTTATTAAAAAGAAGAAGAAAAACTTTTAAAGACTCTTCTTGCCCTTAGCCTTCTAGGATTTTATAAAGTCAGTTTATCAGTGCTGACTCTAAGGGGAAATATTTTTGTAAGCAAAGTTCTAGGGAGTCTTTAGTAAAATTAAGTAGGTGAAATTTCTTCTGTGCTTTGGTTCCTCTAACATTTCTCTCTCTGTTTTTAGCACCCGTCTCTCCCACAAAGCTCCCAATATCCCTGCCCTAAATGGAAGGAGTAAGGAGGACAAATTACAGTTTTGCCACTCAGTAACTGTATAACCTTGGGTAAGTTATTTATCCCCTAGGCCTGAGATTCCTCATCCGTAAAATGGGGATATCACAGTACGTTCCTCATATAGTCATTGTGAAGATTAAATAAAATGCTGAACGTGAAACACTTAGCACATGTGCGTGTACACATTAAAGATTAGCAAAAAGTTGCTAGCTTTTTATTTTGCCAAGTAAAGACCTTAAAGAAAAAACACAACCTCCATATACTATATAATTTCACAAAAGAAACGACATAGTACCATCCAAAAAGGAGGACATGATTCCAGAATTTACAATTTTAATTTAAAAATTTACTGCATTGTCCTTGTTGCTCATATTTCACCATAAATTAATGAAAACTTTATCTTGAACCAACCTTAATCTGCAGACTTGTGTTTGGAAACCACTGCAGTGACCTTTCCAATTCTCTTTTTCATCAAAATTTACCAACCGTGGTCTCATTCCTTTGAAGCTCCATTCTCTTTTCTAACATTACAGCTCACTGGTCCATAGTGAATGCTGAAGGACAAATGTATTCATCTTTTCAAGAACATATTTATGTTTTAATATATGGGGCTTTATCCAAATAAGTGATAGTAATGGTGAGAATTTCAGACCAGTTGGTAATTCCAGGGAAAAACAATTTGGGTGCAGGTGCCCTTTCCAGCATCCTAAATGTCCACCCACTTAAACAAGCATATACTGGCCCTGCTCCCAACCTTCCTTAGGTTTAAGAAAGTTAGACCCACCACAAATATACTGGGCCTTTGAAAGATTTCCTCAGCAGCACGTGTGAGCCATACTTAACTTTGAGTACTGTTGTAAATAAAATAATGGTCAGGTTTTCCTGATTATGCTTCAATTTATGCCACTTTTCCCAATTAAAGTCTATCATCCTTAGAATATCACCTGTCTTGACCTTAATGGAAAAAGAACGTATTTTCAAGTAGGTTCCTTCCAAGGATTAAAATGAAAGAGGCACACCCTGCCCCAAAGGCTGGCCTGCAGAGAGCTGGCCTCTCGAGTTGGTAAATAATGGGCTTCTCCAGGGACAGTGGAAATAGTATTAACGCAGCAAGACTGGATTTCATTTCAGACGTCGTGATGGTAAACAGACTGCATAGGATACAGTGCCCTATAGTGCAATAGTGATGAGTATGGGTCTGGGGTCAGAAGACCTTGATTATCAGCTGTGGAAAGTAGTTAATCTCTCTAAATTTCAGTTTCCTGGAAATGGGGTTAAGAATAGCACCAACATCACAGGCTTGTTATGAAGAGTCAACAAGTTAACTCATGTGAAACATTTTAGCACATTGCCTGCCCGTGGTGAGCACTCGGTTAATATTAGCTTTGTTATTATTAAGTGCACTGTAACAGGATGTGCCCACTTTACTGCTAGCTTCATTACACTTATACTAAGTATATTTGCTGTTTTAGTCAGAACATACTCTGAAATCACAAAATATGCAAACTCAGGTCCAGATCTGAGCAAATGCAAGGCATATCTTGGAGTTCCCCTTTCATTAGGTTCCACAGAAATATCCCAGCCTTTACTGAACTTACTTTACTTCCTCAAATCACTTCTCACTTCTCTTTTGTTGCTTATATCAGTCCTGTCTCACTCAGATTGTTTCTAAGGAGAACTTTCTTTGTTGTTTATTTCAGTTCGGGGTATTGCGATTGATGGCACATTCTTTGACCGTGAGCAAACATTACTTGGGTTTGTCTAGTGGGTGGAACATCTCAGTTCACATTGTTTCTAAAGAGTGACGTTCAACGAGTGTGTCTTGAGGTTGTCAGATTTCATAATTACAGTCAATTTTCAATTATCCACATAAGTAAAAAGGATGTCGGTACAGATAACAGAAAATTACAGATTCTAAAATTGGGGTTAACCATCCAGCAGAGTTGAGCCAAGCTTCTATATATATATACCCAGCGGCAATGCCAACTGGGTTAAAGGAATTTAGCCTTCCTAGAATCTCTTTGAAACCCTATTCTTTGACATGGATACTTGACATTTTCTCAATCTTATGTAAAGCTCTAAGAAATTACAGCTTTGAGTCCTTTCTTCCAATGAGATCGTGGCTCCTATATTCCTGTAAAATCCAAATTCCAGAGCTCACTCTATCATAGGTCTGGGCCTATCTCAGGCAATGTGTCAACCATGTGGCCAAGCCATGGTGCATATGATTAATCTCCAATGCACACAACCCAGAGAGTGATAATGATACATCTGGTCTGCTTCTCCTCCCTAAAACCAGCTTCAATACATAAATAGACGGGGAAGTGGCAGCCTGAGACAGCCTATTTCAACAGTGGAACACTGAGATTGTTAGACACATCTTCTTTACATAGTCTCCTCTAGCTTTCACCACTGATTTTACCCTTCAGGGTCATTTGGGACAAATCTATTCTCTTTCTTGGAATATTTGGAGAAAGCTATTATATCCTGCCTGGCATTGCTACTAAGAACTGCATGACCTTGGCTAAATTCCATCATCCCTCTGAGTTTTTTTTTTTTTTTAATTCTAGAAAAGGAGGCAGTTGAACTAGCTGATTTATAACAGATTCTTTCATTTTAATGTTAAGTAATTTTATGAAAAAAATCTCTTTTGATGCTAGTATGGAATGGTTTATTAACTATATACTGTATCCTACACTATACAATGTGAATGTGCTTACCATACATAATATCAAATTTAATCCTCATAATATTGCCATGGGGCAGTTATTATTTTTATTTATATGTAAGGAAACAAAGGGTCGCAGAGATTGAGTAAACTGTCATAAGTTTCTGGTACTAGCCCTCTGCTCTAAGATAGGTTTCACTTCCATCTTATATTTTCTTGAAAAATTAATTTCAAAATCCCTGGGTGTAGCTGTCCAACTGTAAAATGGGTTCAACAGCAAAACCAAGTTGACCTTCAATTCAGCAGATAATATAGCACATTCTGCGGTCAACGCCATGTGAGATGCTGCGAGGCTGCAGGAGTTCAGTTTTGGAGAACTGGACCTAGAATCATCCATGCAGGGAAACTTTGGGAAGTTCATAAGAAAGCACCGCAATTCATGAGTTTGTGAGCCTCTCGCCAGGACCTTAAAAACACTAAAGACAGGGGCGGGACCAAGATGGCAGAGTGAGTGGTCTTCTTTGTCTCTCCCCCATCGAATCCACAACTAATTGGACATTCATCGATTAACAAAGGATACCCAGATAGCATCTCAAGACGCCTAAGAGTCTCGTGCTACTACACATCGGAAGGTGGACGGACTTTGCCCCGGGAGGAGGTGGAAATAGGTGAAAACTCTCCAACCCCCGACCCCCGACCCCTGGACAGCCTAGTTCCTGCAGCAGGCTCTTTTCCAGCGGACTCCCCCATAGCATTGCCACACACCAAGGGCAGGAGTGTGCACTCACCAGCAGAGCAACGGTGGAAACAGGTGACATCAGCCCTACCCAAGCCCCCCGCGATTACACCCGAGCCCAGGGGAAATCCCCAGGGTCCCGCACCCACTGGAGGGAAGGCCTCCACTCACCATTAGGGAGGCCCCACCCAGAATCCAGAACAAAGAGAAGCTCCTGGCGGGCCCAGCACGGGACCAGACCGCAAGCTGCGGCTGGGCTCACAGTCTCCGGTGCATGGGTCAGTGCAGGGGGTGCCCAGACTTCCCGTAGATGTGCTTGGGGACACGGATGGAGCTCCAGCACCTGGCTCTGCAGCGCGGGGGAGGGCTCCGGGATCCCGCACCTCCCTGGCAGGGAAAGCCTCTGCTGGCCATTAGCAGGAAGGCCACGCCCAGAATCCAGGACACAGGGAAGCTCCCGGTGGGCAGATTCCCTGGCACGGCACCAGACCGCAAGCTGCCGCTGGGCTCACAGTCTCCAGCACACGGGTCGGTGCAGGGGGCACCCGGACTTCCCGTAGCGGTGCTTGGGGACACGGTTGGAGCTCCAGCGCCTGGGTCTGCGGTGTGGGGGAGGGCTCCAGGGTCCCACACCTCCTTGGCAGGGAAAGCCTCTGCTGGCCATTAGCAGGGAGGCTACGCCCAGAATCCAGGACAAAGGGAAGCTCCCGGTGGGCGGATTCCCCGGCACGCCACCAGACCGTTAGCTGCTGCTGGGCTCATGGTCTCTGGTGCACAGGTCGGTGCAGGGGGTGCCCGGACTTCCCATGGATGCACTTGGGGACTGGGTGGAGCTCCAACACCCAGCCCTCCCACCCGGGGGAACGCTCCAGGGTCCCGCACCCCCCCCCCCAGCAGGGAGGGTCTCTGCTCGCCATTGGCAGGGAGGCCCCATCCAGCATTCAGAACACCAGGAAGCTCCCTAGAGCAGAATTCCCCACAAGACAGCAGCTTACAAGCCACCGCCAGGCCCACAGACTCTGGCCGTGTCCCAGACGAGGCAAGGGGCTCCCAGAGATCCCGTGAGAGTGGAGTGGGGAAGAGTGGAGCTCTGGTGAAATGGCTATGTAGCCCAGGGGGGAACTCCAGGTTCCTACAGCAGCCTCAGCGAAAGCCTCTGCACAGCACTAGTGGAGAGGTCCTAATTGGCAATCGCAAGGCGGGAAGGCCCTGGGGCAAAAGCAGCACAACTAGGTGAGCTAATGACAGACTGCAGAAGATACCCATAGCTCTGCTTGGACCTATAGTGGACAAGTGTGATCTTGTGGGCTCTGTCAGGGACAAAGCGGCGATTATAGGTGATCCTGCTCCTGGCTGCTGGGAAAGCCCACAACACCACTGCAGACCACAAGGAGGGAGCGCGTCTAAGTGGGCTGCAGCAATAGGCACCAGCAGCCTGAGGCCCCCTTGCAATTGCCCCCACAACTGACGAGGGACCCCACAGGACCACTATAACTACGAGGAGGGGTCCAGGTCCAGCAAGTAACAGCTGACAGGGTTCCTGGTTGGTGCAGTCTAAACAGCTCCCCCCCCCACCCCCGACACCAGTCGCAACAAGTGGAAGCAGCGACTAAACTCTATGCGGAGGTGCAAATCCATGCCATAAAGCAGTATGAAAAAATATATTAAATCTCCAGAACAGAAGGAAAATGATAAGCACCCAGAAAACAATCCCAAAGACAATGAAATCTATAACCTAAATGATGATGATTTCAAAACTGCCATTATTAAAAAACTCAATGAGTTAAAAGAAAATTCAGATAGATATCTCAATGAGTTCTGGAGCTATGCCACAAAAGAGCTTGAGACTATAAAGAAGAACCAATTAGAAATACTGGAGATTAAGAACACAATGGAGGAGATTAAGAAAAATCTGGACTCTCTGAACAGTAGGGTTGATAATATGGAGGACAGAATTAGCAATTCGGAGGATAGGAATATAGAAATGCTGCAGACAGAGGAGGAGAAAGAACTAAGACTAAAAAGAAATGAAGAAACTCTCCGAGAATTATCCGACTCAATTAGGAGATGCAACATAAGGATTATAGGTATACCAGAGGGAGAAGAGAAGGAGAAGGGGGCAGAAGGCCTGTTCAAAGAAATAATAGCTGAGAACTTTCCAAACTTGGGAAGAGAGATGGAACTTCATGTGACAGAAGCCAATAGATCTCCAAACTTTATTAACGCAAGAAGACCAACGCCAAGGCATATAGTAGTGAAACTAGCAAAAGTCAACGACAAAGAGAAAATACTAAGGGCAGCCAGGCAGAAGAAAATAACTTACAAAGGAAACCCCAGAAGGCTATCAGCAGATTTCTCAGGAGAGACCTTACAGGCTAGAAGAGATTGGAATGAAATATTCAAAACTCTGAAGGACAAAAACCTGCAGCCAAGAATACTCTACCCAGTGAAAATATCCTTCAAATATGATTGAGAAATAAAAACTTTCCCAGATAAACAAAAGTTAAGGGAGTTCTTTGCCACAAAACCTCCTCTTCAAGAAATGCTCAGGAAGAACCTCATTCCTGAAAAATCAAAAAAAGGAAAGGGGCTACAAAATCCAGAACAAAGGAGATAAGCAGAAGGACAATAACACAAAGTAACAGCGCTCCATCAGGACAAAATGCAAAAGAACTGGAAAAGAAGTGATAAAATGGCAACAGTAGGCCCCCACATTTCAATAATCACTCTAAATGTGAATGGATTGAACTCTCCAATCAAAAGGCACAGAGTGGTAGGATGGATCAAAGAACAAGATCCAACAATATGCTGCCTCCAGGAAACACACCTCAGCCCCAAAGACAAACACAGACTCAAAGTGAAGGGATGGAAGACAATACTCCAAGCCAATAATGAACAAAAGAAAGCAGGTGTTGCCATACTTATATCAGACAAAGTAGACTTCAAAGCAAAACAGATAAAGAAAGACAAAGAGGTGTGGTATATAATGATAAAAGGGATGCTCCACCAAGATGACATAACACTTATAAATATATACGCACCTAACACAGGAACACCAAAATTCGTAAAGAAACTATTAACAAAACTAAAAGGAGACATCAACAGCAATACAATAATAGTAGGGGACCTCAACACCCTATTAACACCAATGGACAGATCATCCAGACAGAAAATCAACAAGGAAATTATAGAATTAAATGAAAAATTAGATCAGATGGACCTAATAGATATATATAGGACACTTCATCCAAAAACAGCAGGTTGCACATTCTTCTCAAGTGCACATGGAACATTCTCAAGGATAGACCATATCTTGGGAAACAAAGCAAGCATCAATAAGTTCAAGAGGGTTGAAATAATATCAAGCATCTTTTCTGATCATAATGCTATGAAACTAGAAATCAACTAAAAGAATAAAGCTGGGAAAGGGGCAAAAAATGTGGAGACTAAATGACATGCTACTGAACAAACAATGGATTATTGAAGAAATTAAAGAAGAAATCAAATATTATCTGGAGACAAATGAAAATGAAAATACACCATACCAAATTATCTGGGACGCAGCAAAGGCAGTCCTAAGAGGGAAATTCATTGCAATACAGGCTCACGTCAATAAGCAAGAAAAATCTTACCTAAACAACCTCAAACGACACCTAACAGAATTAGAAAAAGAAGAACAAACAAAGCTGAAAGTCAGTAGAAGGAGGGAAATAATAAAAATTAGAGCAGAAATAAATGATATTGAAACAAAAAAGACGGTAGAAAGGATCAATGAAACAAAGAGTTGGTTGTTAGAAAAAATTAACAAAATCGACAAACCCTTAGCCAGACTCACTAAAACAAAAAGAGAGAAGTCTCAAATAAATAAAATTAGAAACGAGAGAGGAGAAATCACAACAGATACCGAAGAAATACAAAGGATCATAAGAGAAAACTATGAAAAACTATATGCCAACAAATTGAACAACCTAGAACAAATGGATAAACTCCTAGATTCATACAACCTACCCAAACTGAATCAGGAAGAAATGGAGAATCTGAATAGGCCAATCACAAGTAAAGAAATAGAAACAGTAATCAAAAACCTCCCCAAAAATAAGAGTCCAGGACCAGACGGCTTCTCTGGAGAATTCTACCAAACATTCAAAGAAGATTTAATACCTATCCTTCTCAAACTATTCCAGAAAATAGAGGAAGATGGAGCACTCCCTGATACATTCTATGAAGCCAACATCACCCTGATCCACAAACCTGACAAGGACAACACAAAGAAGGAAAACTATGGGCCAATATCACTGATGAACATAGATGCAAAAATCCTCAACAAAATTTTGGCAAACCGAATACAGCAATACATCAAAAAGATTATACACCATGATCAAGTAGGATTTATACCAGGGACACAGGGATGGTTCAGCATCCGCAAGTCAATCAACGTGATTCACTACATTAATAAAACGAAAAACAAAAACCACATGATCATCTCAATAGATGCAGAGAAAGCATTCAACAAGATCCAACATCCATTTATGATAAAAACCCTCAATAAAATAGGTATAGAAGGAAATACCTCAACATAATAAAGGCCATATATGACAAACCCACAGCCAACATCATACTCAATGGACAAAAACTGAAACCCATCCCTCTCAGAACAGGAACAAGACAAGGGTGCCCACTTTCACCACTCTTGTTCAACATAGTACTGGAGGTGTTGGCCAGAGCTATTCAGCAGGAAAAAGAAATAAAAGGAATCCAAATAGGCAACGAAGAAGTAAAATTCTCGCTGTTCGCAGACGACATGATCTTATATATAGAAAACCCCAAAGAATCCATAGAAAAACTATTAGAAACAATCAACAACTACAGCAAATTTGCAGGGTATAAAATCAACATACATAAATCAGTAGCATTTCTACATGCTAACAATGAACTAACAGAAAAAGATCTCAAGAACTCAATCCCATTCACAATCACAACAAAAAGAATAAAATAGCTTGGGATAAATTTAACCAAGGAAGTGAAAGATCTATACAACGAAAACTACAGGACCTTCTTGAAAGAAATCGACAACGACATAAAGAGATGGAAAGACATTCCATGCACATGGATTGGAAGAATAAACATAGTTAAAATGTCCATGCTACCTAAAGCAATCTACAGATTCAATGCTATCCCAATCAGAATTCCAATGTCATTCCTTACAGAAATTGAACAAACATTCCTAAAATTCATATGGGGCAGCAAAAGACCCTGAATTGCCAAAGCAATCCTGAGAAAGAACAAAGCTGGAGGCATCACAATCCCTGACTTCAAAACATACTACAAAGCTACAGTAATCAAAACAGCATGGTACTGGTACAAAAACAGATGCACAGATCAATGGAACAGAATTGAAAGCCCAGAAATAAAACCACACATCTATGGACAGCTAATCTTTGACAAAGGAGCTGAGGGCCTACAATGGAGGAAAGAAAGTCTCTTCAACAAATGGTGCTGGGAAAACTGAAAATCAGCCATTCTTTTTCACCATTTACTAAAATAAACTCAAAATGGATCAGAGACCTAAAGATTAGGCCTGAAACAATAAGTCTCCTAGAAGAGAATATCGGCAGCGCCCTCTTTGACATCAGCTTCAAAAGAATCATTTCGGACACCATAACCCCTCACATGAGGGAAGCAATAGAAACAATAAACAAATGGGACTTCATCAGACTAAAGAGCTTCTTCAAGGCAAGGGAAAACAGGATTGAAACAAAAAAACAGCCCACTAATTGGGAAAAAATATTCACAAGTTATTTATCCGACAAAGGGTTAATCTCCATAATATACAAAGAACTCACACAACTCAACAATAAAAAATCAAACAACCCAGTTACAAAATGGGCAGGGGACATGAACAGACATTTCTCCAAAGAAGATATACGGATGTCCAATAGACACATGAAAAGATGCTCATCATCACTAATCATCAGGGAAATGCAAATCAAAACTACACTAAGATATCACCTTACACCTGTTAGAATGGCAAAAATATCCAAAACCAAGATTGACAAATATTGGAGAGGCTGTGGAGAAAAGGGAACCCTCATACACTGTTGGTGGGAATGCAAACTGGTGCAGCCACTATGGAAAACAGTATGGAGATTCCTCAAAAAGTTAAGAATAGAAATACCTTATGACCCAGCCATCCCACTACTGGGTATCTATCCTAAGAACCTGAAATCAGCAATTCCAAAAGTTCCATGCACCCCTATGTTTATTGCAGCATTATTCACAATAGCCAAGTCATGGAAGCAACCTAAGTGCCCAGCAACTGATGATTGGATAAAGAAGATATGGTATATATACACAATGGAATGCTACTCAGCCATAAAAAAGGACAAAGTCGTCCCCTTCACACAACATGGATAGACCTTGAGGGTATTATGTTGAGTGAAATAAGCCAGACAGAGAAAGACGAACTCTGTATGACTCCACCCATAGGTGGTAGTTAACATACGGACAAAGAGAAGTGATCAGTGGTTGCCAGGGGAAAGGGGGGTTGGGGGGAGGGCACTAGGGGTGAAGTGGTGTACCTACAACATGACTAATAATGATGTACACCTGTAATTTCACAAGGATGTTAACTTTCATAACCTTAATAAAAAAAAACCTAAAAGAAAAACCACTAAAGACATTGTTACATGAAGCCGATCACTCCTCCAACATTTTGTCACTAGGGCCTGCTGGATGCTGGGCGTTGAATTAGTCACAGCTTGCAAGAACTCTGTGGAGTACCAGTTAGTGCATGTATAATTATCCTCATTTTACACGAGATGAGATTGACACCAATAGTGGATAAATGACTTGCTCAGCCAGTTAGTGGAGGATCAGGATTGAACCAAGGATTCTGGGCTGCAAGTTCCAGACTCTTTCCACTCTGCCAGTATTTCCCAAAGTGTGTTTCAGTCCACACTCATCCCCAAAATTCTGTTCCAAAAAAGGATGCCATAGTCAACTATGTTTCAGCACATCATGGGATCCCTTAGAGGTTCATAGAGCTTAGCACATTCAAGGTTTCCAGAAAATTCTGGAAAGGAAATGTGTTTAACAGTTTCCTTCCTAAATTGTTCTAAACTTATTTGCAAAGGCACTTTTCAATCGAATTAGCACATGTTAATATCCTGAGGAATCAAATCCTGTATAACTCCTTTTGAGAAATACTACCACATGCCAGGCTGTGTTAGAAAGTAATTTCCATAGAAAAAGATTGTCATTATAAACTATCCTTTCTCTTCATGTTAAAAAAAATATTTTCTCATGAGTTAACTAGTAGATCTCTTGAGATCATAAGCCAGATAATTATAGCGATTCAATCAACTTCCTGGCTCTTTCCTGAGAGAATAGAATATTGCTATGGAATTACATAAATGAGAATACCACATGGGAATACCAAGAAAGCACATAAACAAGTATCACTTATTCTTACAGTATATATTTTACATTCTGAAGGAGTTTATTTATGCATGGAAGGTACCATTTACCTCTTTCTCAAATTCCTCCTGTTTGACATGCTGTATGTTTTTATTCTAATATGAATGAAAGACAAGGGGTTTTTTAAGATATTATGGAGAATTTTGTGATTGTTTGAATCCACTAATGATGCCTGGTATGTTTTAAAACTAGGATTGGGGGCCTGGCCCCATGGTACAGCGGTTAAGTTCACAGGCTCTGCTTCAGTGGCCCGGGGTTCGTCGGTTTGGATCCCAGGTGTGGGCGGACATGGCACTGCTTGTCAGGCCGTGCTGTGGCAGGTATCCCACATATAAAGTAGAGGAAGATGAGCATGGATGTTAGTTCAGGGCCAGTCTTCCTCAGCAAAAAGAGGAGGATTGGCGGCAGATGTTAGCTCAGGGATAATCTTCCTCAAAAATAAATAAATAAATAAATAAAACTAGGATTGGAAATCATCGAACAAGATAATTAAGTTGGGTTTGGCTATGAAATTAATTCTCATTTGGTCCATTGCTTATTTTTAAGATCTGTCTGCCAATTCATATCGGTTCTATGGCAGGCTTCAAAATTTTTAAAAAGTAATTTTTTAATTGATAATCATGAGTCAACAAGCATCTCAGGAATTTCTTGGTGACATTCATTGTTCAGGAAGTGAAATTTCATAACTTTCAGATGACTACACCCACAGAGTGTAGCTGGCAAAAGTGGCAAAAGTATTTTATTGAATGTAACCAGAAAATAAGAGGGAGAAATACAAAGTAACTAATTGCTGTAGAACCAATGTAAATATCTCTTGCTGCTTGTCATTCATGTATGCTGTTCGAGTTACCTATTGCTGTACTACAAACCACACCAAAATTTAGTGTATGAAAACAAACCCTTGGAAAGGGTTTAGCTACACGAGTCTCCTTCTCAATGTGCTGCTAACTGAGCTGCTCTTGAGGGTCTAGGATAGCTTTGCCTACATGCCTGGTGCCTCGATGGGATAGCTGGAATGTTTGGGCTCAGCTGGGCCCCATCCCTCCGCATGTAGTCTCAGGGCTTCTGTATGTCCCAGGGTAGTTAGACTTCTTACTCAGCAGCTCGGGGCTCCAGGAGCAAGTGTTATAAGGGACAGAAAATGAAAATAGTCGGGTTCTTAAGGCCTGGGCCTTGAAACTGGCACAAGATCGCTTCATGTGTTTTCTATTAGAGAATTTGAGAGGGTATAGAGCCCAACTCTTCGCAGGAGTATCTAAGGATTTGTGGCCATCACTAACCTGCACCATAGGCCAAAAGAAAGGTTTGTGTCATGAAGGAAAAGAATACAAATGCTCTTCTGAACTTCTGAACAGGTTAGCCCTTTGATACATAAGGTCCTTTTGTTTATAAAGCCAAAGTGACACTACAAAAATGTATACAATATGACACATCTACATAAAGTTGTTTTACAAAAGAACTATATGTTGGTTCTGACTTTCTATTTGAACATTTCTTTTGTCGTTTTATGCCTATTGCAAGCATTTTCAAGCAATTCCATCACTCCTGTGCTATTTTGTCCTTACCAGCCAATACTAATTACACAATGATCAAGGTGATTATGGCTGCTTAACTCTCTGGTGATGTTAGACTTGTGTCTTTGCACTGAGTAGTTTTTGCTTTGAGGCGTGTCTGTGTTCTTATCTATGAACATTTACACACTTTGAAGTACTTTGCAAGATTTTCAGGATTAAGTTTTATTTAGGTGAGGCAAAGGGAGCTCTGTGGAGAACCTTTCAATTTCAGCCTTTTTCTTTCACTCTTCCCTTCTGAGCTCCTTTTGCAAAAGTAATGACCCTTTCTTAGAATGTCAGTGCCTGGGGCAGCCCCGTGGCCAAGTGGTTAAGTTCACACGCTCCGCTTCAGTGGCCTGGGGTTCATAGGGTCAGATCCTGGGCACAGACCTAGCGCTGCTCGTCAAGCCATGCTGTGGCAGCATCCCACATAGAAGAACTAGAATGACCTACAATAAGATATACAACTATGTACTGGGGCTTTGGAGAAGGGGGGAAAAAGAGTAAGATTGGAAGAGAAACAAGAAAAGAATGTCAGTGCCTTCATGTGATCCCTCCTACTTAACACATGTTTAACAAAAATCGTATCTTAATGTAAAGAATGATTTAACTTCATGTAAAGAATTTCATTTCAGGGAGATAATTATACAAACATTCCTCAGTGTATTTTTTCTTTACAATCAAACAGTGAGATAGAGCAGGTATTGGCAAACTACAGCCTGTGGGTCAAATCCAGCCAGCTGCCTATTTTTGTAAATAAACTTTTATTGAAACATAGCCACGTTCATTCTCTTACATATTGTCTACTATTGTTTTCATGCTACAAGGGCAGAGTTGAATAATTGTGCCAGAGACAATATAGCCTGCAAGACCTAAAATATTTACTATCTGAGCCTTCACAGAAAACATATGTTGATGCCTGTGATAGTGTAATTCTTTTGGATTTTTCTTAGGAAACCAGTTTGTTTTCATTTGTTTTAAGTATACTTATTTTGTTGTGGGTAATAAAAGATTGAACAAATCACAGCTTTTTAGTCTCATGGATAAATGGATAAATATTCTTTAATAAAATGTTGAATTTGTAGGGATAAAGGGGCCCTTACTTACGCCATGTTCCAACTCACTTCTTTTGCTCCTGATCTGACTTTTGTAAGTTACTGAGTAACTTGAAACAAAGGCAGCCTCAGAGCTAAGACACATGAGTGTAAAAGGAACTAATGAGTCAGACAAGGGAAGTTATGGACATAGTGGCCAAAATTATTGGGTCAGTTTAGTCCCTCTCTCCTGCTTTTGAAGATTTGGTTTTGACTCATCATATTCGAGCATAAAGGAAATTCTGAGGAAATCTCTGGACCATTTAGAAGGGAGTATATGTCCTTGTCCACCTCCTGCACTTAGATTATGCTCTGTCCACCTATGAAAACAGGTGGTTGATAATACGCAGCGTTAGCTAAGGCATCAGCAAACTACCTTCTTCTCACTATTTGTGAGTGTATAATTTATGTCAATGTTTCTAAAAGGCTAAATGTTTATCTTAGAATTGCAGCGCTAATATTTCCCTAATGAAATAATGCAAAGTAGGTATACAAATTTATTTACTGGGGCCAGCCTGTGGTGGAGTGGTTAAGTTTGCACGCTCCGCTTCAGCGGCCCAGGGTTTCTCTGGTTCAGATCCTGGGCGTGGACATGGCACGGTTCGTCAGGCTGTGCTGAAGCAGCATCCCACATGCCACAAGTAGAAGGACCCACAACTGAAAATACACAACTATGTGCTGGGGTGCTTTGGGAGAAAAAGGAAAAATAAAATCTTTTTTAAAAAAATTTATTTACAAAGATGTTTATTATGGTTGTATTTATAACAACAAATTTATATATCAATTATATATCAATTCATAAACAATTTGCATATTAATCATAAGAGATTAAATGCAGTAGAATAAAGGAAAAATGTGTACAATATTGAGGGGGAAAACAAGTGGCAAAACAATGCATACAATTTTAGCCCACTTTTGTTTAAACATACATAATTTATTCATAGAAATGTCTAAAAGATATACAAGTAAAAAGTTGATGGTGAATATTCTTGAAAGATGGATTTATGGGTAATTTTATTTCGTTCTTTGGATTTTCTTCATGTTTTCCAAATTTTCCATAATGAGGATTTGTATTTTTTTGTGGGATTTTTTTCTGTGATTAAATAAAATAATATTATTTTTTGTGATTAAATAAAATAACTTTTATTTAAAAGATTGTAGTAAGAATTTTTAAATATTCTCAACTAATCAACTCTTTTCTCACCTATGAGATTGAAAAGAAAAATAAAGAGGCTTTTATTAATTTTCATGGAATTTACTTTGTTTGTTGAATTCATGTGATTAAATGAGTATTTGTAATTATGTAGGCATTGCTATGGCTTTTAATTTCTCTGTGTCTCCTACAAATTCGTACAGAGTTTGAGTTAGGGTCTGTTCTATATCTCTTTCCTAAATGTACATTTTTTTTTTAGCAAAAATAGAAAATATTTTTAAGAATTAAAAATTAGCCAGATCATTTCATTTCCTAATAAGAATTTATAATTTAGTATTTATTTTATCTAACATGATGCTCAATTATATTTATGGAAAGCATGATTTTCAAAGAAAAGTGTGATGATTAAAGACCTAAGAACAGCTTTCAAAATTTAATATGTATTTTTCTTGACTGTAATGCTTATAAAAGATGGTGCCACAGCAATTGTTTGCTTAAATCCAAGACCAGCTTCCCTCAGCAGATGAATCAAGTCAGTTTCAGCAAGGAGTTTAGTCCTACAGGCTCCTTTGCTCCCTGAACTTACAGCTGATGCTGCCAGAACAGAGGAAGCCAAGAAATGCAACTGTTTGGGGCCAAAAACACTTGCCTAGTCTCTATGACTATGACCAAGATCAATTTATGTCTTTCAGGCCGCCGAGCAGCCCTGGGATATGTATGGCTTTTGGCCAGTGGCAGCTCAGAAACTTCATATTCTATTTCCCTCTTTTGGGTCACTTACCTCTCCCTTCAGCCACTACTGCTTAGATTGTTTAGAATTTAAGCAGACGTTTTCTAGTAATCTAGCTACAGAATCGATTTCCTTCTAATGCAAGGCTCACAGAAGCTGTGTGAAATCAAAATGTAAACAGAGTAATCTTCTAGCAACTGTGAAAGAAAATAGGATGTTTTCAACAACAGGTGGTAAAGCAGATTGCTTTACAGGAAGTATTAATATTCATCAGGAAAAGGATAATCTTAGCTTCGGCCAAAAGGTAACCAGAAACATTGTGCATAAATGCAGTGGTCTATACTCCCAGGTGGCCTGCTCGAAGACCAAACAAAACTTTTAGACTTTATAATAGCACTCACTAAAAATTAGGAGAACCTTACATTTTGGACTATATTCCTTGTTTTAATGAAGCCCTTCTTTTCATGTGCACTGAGAGAAATAAATTAGTAACTATATCATATATATGTTGGTCTGTCCTGGAAAATGTTTGAAATGAATGTTGATAGACTAAATTAAAAAAAAAATTGCATATTTTCTAATACCCCATTTCAAAGCTTTCACAAATGTTGCAAATGATCTTATAGATTCTCTTGTATTTCAAGACATTTTTGTGTTCATTTATATTACAGGCAGTGAGAATCTCACAGAGGAAATAAAATATTACTGTAAATGTTCAAGGTAAGATAGCAAGTATTTGTCATTTAATTTCAATATATAGATTATTAGTTCAGCATTTTTGCTACTTTTTATACCTTGAACAAATCCTTACTGATCACACATTTGGTTTGCAATGCATGGAAATGGGGAAAAAGAAATTTCCTTGACAAAGATCCACATCTTAATTGTTTCATACTAACATACTATCAACACCCTTGACCTTTCCAGTTAATTGTGGTTAACTCAAGAAATGAGATCTTTTGAGTATCAAATTTATTGCTTCAAATCCTTGGGTTAATTTCTTAGTATAACAACTGATATGTCATCCAGTGGGTTCTTCAATACAAATTGTTTGATGGTAATGATGGTGGAGATGGTGCCTTCCCTGGATGGAATGCATGCTACTTGTAGGTATTACCTGATGCTGATTTTTGTCTGACAGCATCTAGCCCTTTATTAAAGTGACCTTAACTTTTTGATTAACCACAAAAATTTTAAGACCCGTTAAAGCAGGTGACTTTGTAAATGCCAGGTTTCTTCTTTCCAAAAGATTCTAGACTCTTCCTTCTCTCCATCTCACTTTTCATGTCTGACATGTTATCAAACTCTGATCTGCTGGAAAACATCTTATATAGAAAAAAATACAAGTTTTGAAGTTAGATACCTGAAGTTTTACTTCTTGGTTCTGCCACTTTTTGTCTGTCTATGCTATGGTCTGGATGTTTGTGTCTTCCCAAAATTCATGTATTGAAATCCTAATCCCCAAGGTGATGGTATTAGAAGATGGGGTCTTTGGGAGGTGATTAGGTGATGAAGACAGAACCTCATGAATGGGATTAGTGCCCCTATAAAAGAGGCCCCAGAGAGATCCCTCGCCCCTTCCACCATGTGAGGACACGGAGAAAAGGTAGCCATCTAGGAAATGGGCTCTCACCAGACACTGAATCTGCCAGCACCTTAATCTTGGACTTCTCCGGCTCCAGAACTGTGAGAAATAAATGTTTATTGTTCATAAACTAGCCAGTGTCTGGTATTTTGCTATAGCAGCCCGAACAAACTTAGACAGTATGAGTTTGGCAAGTTTTCACGATCTCTAGAAATTTTGAGTGATTACATGTGAAAGACTAGTTAGGTAGTTATGGCAATGAGAAGAATGCTTTTGGTGATTGCTGCCCCAGGTCTCAGGCTGGGTCAGAAATCTCTGATCATAAGTATTCTTGAGATGGCATTGGTCTTTCTTAGTAAGTAAACACCTTTCAATCTTTGGAAGATTTAAATTTAAGTTTAGAAAGTTTTAAAATAATCCAAATCATACTGTGAATATTTTTGTATTAAGAAGGAGTCTGTCCATATTTAGCATTCTTTTTTTATAACCAGCTCCTAAATACACATGCTTATCTGTTAACAATATCACATCCTTAGTGCTTCTCGGTGAAAATTTTCCTAATTAATCGAATTAGTTAGAATCTACTGTACAGAGTCTTTTCTTTTCTTCAGTAAATTAAAATATATTTTAACTGAAATTTATTTATTCATCCATTTATGCATGCAACAGATATTTACTAAGCCCCTCAAAGGCATCAGATGTTCTAGATGCCTGGCTAGGAATACAGCAGCAAATAAACTAGATGAGGTTGCTGCTATTGTGGAGTTTACATTCTGGTGGAATTAGACAACAAACAGATAAGAACATTCCAGAGAGTAACAAGTCTCTAAGGAAAATAAAACGTTAATTGGATAGAGAGTGACTAGGGAAAGTTTAATTTACACAGGGAGGTGGGCAACAGTCTAATCTTATTGCAGAGTCCTCTTGCTCTGAAGAGGGAGAAACAGTGATTCCACAAGCCATAGTTTCTGAGTGTATTTTTATCATTTCAATCTAAAGAAGACTTTAAGATATTTTAATTTTATAATGCAGACGTGCAAATAATTCAAAATAAATGTTTCCTTGATTGTTTGCACACTAAATTTGACTGTATGAAATGCTCTAATTTAGGTCTATATTTCACCAGACAGATCATTTGAACCTTCTCTTTCCTAAATTTTAACTCATTTGATCAGTTTGTAATTTTTACAGTTGTTCTTTAGGTTTTCTTGGATAGCTTTGAAAACCACCTTAACAATGACTTGTCAAAAATGCAGGAAAGACAATAAATCATCAACAAAGTGTCAATTTGTCTCCTCTGTATTATCTTTTTTTGTTTTTTAATGCCTTCTAATTTCAGTACCTGAAAAACCACTTTCTTTTTTTGAGGGGGAAGATTAGCCCTGAGTTAACATCTGCTGCCAATCCTCCTCTTTTTGCTGAGGAAGACTGGCCCTGAGCTAACATCCGTGCCCATCTTCCTCTGCTTTATATGTGGGACGCCTACCACAGCATGGCGTGCCAAGCGGTATGTAGGTCTGCACCCAGGGTCCGAACCAATGAACCCCAGACTGCTGAAGAAGAATGTGCGAACTTAACCACTGTGCCCTCGGTCTGGCCCCTGAAAAACCACCTTCTTGAAAAGAGATAAAATCATAATTTTCTTTCAATTGTGAGAGCATTTGGAAATGAGTCTTTGCTACTGCTATTTTATAAAACTTTTGGGAACTAACAGATGTACCACAGTTATAGCTACAAAAACTATTATCTGGTTGCTTCTGAAGAACAAGGAAAGAATATAGAGTAGCAAATCAAGAGCGATGAATGGAAGTATGACTTTTTCCTCTTTGCCAATGACAGTGAAATATTCACACACTGGGTGACTAAATAACTTTTTTTCCTCTTCCAAATTATACAGTTCTACCATTTGAGGATTCCATTCCAGAGCAATCTCAGATGAATATCTTCTTTGAATAATAATATGAAGAAAATCTAATAACTCACTTGTTGTAGTGGATAAGTTAAAAATCAATCTTGTCCTCCTTGCAAGCCTTGGGGATAGGAAGAAGTTCTTGTATCAGTTCCCCCTCCCTCTCCCGGAAGGTCTATGAGCTCAGCGATAGTACTAGTTTGTATATCTCAGTGATATTTGAATGTAGAGTTCCAGAACAAATATTGGAGAGAAGGAACTAAGGCCAAGATTCAAGAAGGTTGAAGAAATTATGGAGAGTTAATCATCTAATTTAAGTGAGTTTAAGGCATTTAGTCATTTTAAGTTACATCCAAATGAATGTTAAGATGCTTTTGGCAACAATAACAGAAATTCTCACTTGAAGTGGCTTAAATAATAAGAGCATTTATTTTCTCATACAGCAAAGAGTCCAGAAGTAGGGGAGGATCCAAGTTTGGCTGATTCAATGACTCAAAGATGTCAAAGATTTAGATTCTTTGCATCCCTCTTCTTTGCTGACCTCAGGAGTGGCTTTATCTCTTTGTTTTTCTTTTTGCTAGAAGATGGCTGCCAGTAGTCATTGGGCTCAAATGTTCTTTTCTATGTTCTGAAGAAGAGAAACCCTGTTCTCTAACCAATCAGATTTTGGGTTGGGTACACACCTCAAACCAGTAACAGTTGCCCAGAGAACTCCATACACAGATTGCTCTAAATTTTAGGCTATTCACGATCAGGAGGTGGGGATGGAGTCAGGTTTCTTTAAAGCAAAGAGCTGTGTGGGAAAGAAGATATTTAAGGAGTAAATGAGAAACAGGTGTTGGATAGGCAACCAATATTATTCTCTGTTTTGAGACAGTTTGCAAATGAGATCAAAAGACAGCAACTTTTGAAACAATCAGAAGAACAAGAAATACTCAAAACTAGAAAGAGGTTGATCACAAACAACAGATCAATGACCTTGGCATCACTCCTAGTTCAGAATCAAGAACTGGTTAAGAGGAGCTGTAGACGGCTAATTAGACCACACACCTCTCACCTCACCGGCTGTATAAATCCCATCAGCTCTCCTTCATGTCTGCCCCAGACTCCTCATTCTAGTCCCCCCCGGCCCCTTGCCAAAAAAATGCTCTTCTCTTTCACTATTATTCCCAATCTATTCCATCGTTTCTCTTGATTTTTCAATTATAAAACAATCCTCGTACATCATTTATCTCTTCCCCAAATGCTTTTTCCCCCCTTCTTTGCAATCTGAGATATTTGAAGAGGAGCTAGCTTTTTTTCACAGGATGCGTATGTGTGTATGTGTGCATGTGTGTCCGTGTACATGGACGTAAAAGTTTTGAAATGGATATGAGCACCACTCCCTCTGTACACCCTATGTTTCACCCCACCTCGCTCTGCTTGGCCCGTTGATTTGGGCATACCTGCAGCTTTATCAGCTTGCGCCAACCTAAACCCTGTGTCCTTACCAAGTTGAAGGAATTAGTAAGGAAAAAATAGGGCAAAGTTAGAGATGTAGACCTAGGGAAGACTTCACAGAGGAGGTGACACTTCAGCTGATAGTATACAGTCTAGAAAGAGAAAACAGCAAGTGTTAAAGATCTCCATCTAATATGGCCAGATCCCTAAGGAAGGGATGAGGAACGAGGCTGGACAGACAGGGAGGGGCCATCTCTGGTGGTTTTTAAATCCCAGCTATCCCTATTAACTCTGATTCAATTTGTCTGGGCTTAGATATGTTTTAAAAGCTCCCCAGATGATCCCAACATATAACTGGCTTGGGAACCACTGCTCTAAAGAGACATTGAAGTGTTTTAAGCAGAGTAATGACAGAGTCAGATTTGGGTAGGACAGCCTGAAGAGAAACTGTTAAGAATGGGAAGGGAACCTTGAAAAATGGTATGAGAGTTGAAAGGCAATAGCATTTGGAGCTCAAGAAAGAGGGAATAGTCACTGATGTGAAATTCTTTATGGAGGTCACGCCTAGGCCTGACCAGAGACTATTAGATTTGTCTTATCAGCACTATTTGCAAGAATAACTTCAAATTACTCACATCAGAAGGACTGAAAGTCACCTGGGTTGAGGGGTGAATAGAAGGTAAAGAAGGAAGGATATTTGTAAAGGGGAGATCACTGTAGGAAATATGAGGCATTCATAATTTAGCATGGAAGTGACTTGAGATGTTTATATGTTGAGAGGAATGAATCTATTTTACCAATAGCAAGGATGAAAGTGGTTTGTATGTGTCATATCACAGTAAGCCCAATATGAGAGGATCCTATGACATGGTCACCAATATAGCATGTACGATAAGAGTACATTGCCACTCTTGCCACTGTGGTGAGAGTATACCATCCTTGTAACAAGTAGGGTGTGACCCTTTTCTGTTCAGCATGGTCAGTTCACACCCAGAGACCTGTATCCCACTTTGGGTATCACTCTTTAATGCCTTTTAGGAGGTTTATCAACAAACTGGTGGCCATTCAGAGGGGAGTGACCAAAATATTAGAAGGAATCAAAACCACGTCATGTGATGTATAGTTGAAAAAACTGGGACTCTTTTACCTGGAAAAAAAAATATTTGAGAGGATATAATATTTTATATATTTGATATGGAAAATGAAGGAGATATTCTACAAATGCTTGGGAGACAATTCTTAGGCTGTCACCAAAGCAAAATTATCCTAGGGGCCTTGAAAAATAGGGAGAGCTTTTTCCCAAGTCAGAATAGGAAGGACTTGCTGAAATAGAGAGGCAGCTGCCTCCTTGAGGGAAGCCAAATTAGATGGTTCAAATCATAAGGGAAAAAGTACACATGGAACAAGAGAACCAGTGTCCAATGACCAAGGGAGGAGAGAGCAGGTCAAGGCAAAGCACCTCTTCTGAGCTTGGACGGCAATTGTTGCCTTAAGCAATTGAAGTATCAAGGACAGTACAAACCAAAGAGGACACAGGAATCCTAATACTGGGTAAAAACTGTGAGAATATAGGTTTTATGACCTCATATCTCTATACCTAATACATGCTTATTATTACAAAAAATTCCAAATAATATATAAGCATAAAAAATTTTAAAAATACATTGTTTCCCTATTTGAGGGCTTCCCATGGATGCTGCTTATTACTCATCCAAGTTCAGAACCAATGGGAGACAAAGAGTCAGGCAGATCGACATCAAAATGTCAGCTTTGTTACTGCTGGAACTACTGTAGAATGTGGCCTAGTTGGGAGGCAGGATTGGACCTTGCTAATACCAGACCCCAGGAGAGCACTTATCTGCCCCAGTCATTGGGAATGCTGTAAAACCACGAGAGTCCACACCCATAAAACTTACAGCATGGAATGGAAGAATAGAAAGGTGGCTTTTGCTGAAGTCAGATTCCAGAGGGAAAGAGACAGTGTGACTGAGTTACACCTGTTCTCTTCTTCCACAAACCTACCAATCTCCTCCTTCACCCAGGAGTGGCATTTCTCTAATGCCTCCTCCCCACCTGGAAATAGGAGTTGGGGAGAATAAGCATGCCCCACCATATTGCCCAGACACCTCCAAGGACTAGAATAAGGAAGAGGGTCAAGAGGTCAGAAGCGTAAGGGAAACTCTTCCCCCAATGAAACAAAATAAGTGGAAGTAAGTTTTTCCCACCATCCTCGCCACAGGAAACGGCTGTTAATAGTTTGGAATTGTTCTGGAGTTTATCCTCTAGACTGGTTTTTTTTTTTGCAGACGGATATGAACTTTACAGTTTTCTCTACAAAAATCAGAATGATATTACAGAAACTATTTCACAATCTCCTTTTTTGTGCTTAATCATATATTGCAGACTTTTTTCAAATAGTTATATATAGATTCAACTTATTCTTTTTAATAACACTTAGAATTTCAATGGATTAACAGTTTTCCTACTGATTGACATTTAATTTCTTCCTAATTTTTCATTGCTATTAAGAATAATAATGCAATGAACATCATTGTTTATACAAGGAGACAGGCTTTGATAGTGCTGTTTCGGGTATAATGAGCTGCTCGTTGCTGAACATAGTTAAGCACAGCCCGGATGAGGTCTTCGCGGGTATCATTAGAGATGATGGAAGCTGCAGAGAGCAGTTGGAGAGGACGACAGTTGTGTGCTGCACCAATAGTAGGACTCCAGCAAGTGAAGGAATTGTATATTACAAGTTGTAAAAGTTCTTCCAGCCTTGACAAGGTAGAGCTGCCTCACAGGCAGTTGCTCAAGTCACTAGCAGGGGGGCCTTTGGTTCATTAACAGACCTTCTCCCCATCATATCTGTATTGTCTTTACTCACTAACTCAGCAAGAGATTTCCTGACCAAAGTTTCCGAGAAACCCAGGGAAGAAATTACATCAGCGTATGACCTTTGAACCGACATCTCAGGGGTCTTACCATTTTCTAATGAATTTTCACAGTGCCTCTGCCCACCAGGCCACCAAGGTAAGGGAAGGACCAGCCAACTTTTTAAAGGCAATAGCCAAGATTCCCTTTTGTTTTCAAGGAGGGGAAAGTGTGACTGTTTATAATCACTTCCAAGTGAATGTTTCCTCTTTTTCTTAGTGAGCCCAAGTGTGGAGTCTTTGAGAATATTAACTTGTCAGCACTTCAGGAAATCTTTTTATAGGCAGGTGGTAAAAACATAAAAGCTGCTGACTCCGAGGCTATATGACTGAAGCTTGCTGTTTTTGAAAAGAAAGTACATAATGGGTTTTTTTTACTTTTTATTTGGAAACAATTTTATACTTACAGAAAAGTTCCATGAATAGTACAAGTAACACTGGTATACTCTTTAGCCCTGTTCACCTATTGACATTGTGTCCCATTTGCTTTATCTGTTGCTCCCATTCTCTCTGTCTCTCTCTCTCTCTCTAAGATATCTACACACATATACATACATACATGACATACATATACATATTTTTCTTTACCTTACTTTTAAGAGTAAGTCGTATTTGCCTAAGGATAAGACTATTCTCTTGCATAACTACAATACAGACCACAGTTTTTAACGTTGCCTGTCTCCTTACTTAATTTAAGGAAGAATGAATTAAAATCCATACTTCTAGTTCTCACTTTTCATTCAAGCTCCAGAATAATATTTTAAGGACCTACTAGATATTTCCAATTCGTTTTTCTACAAGCACTCTAACTTTTACACATGCCTCATTCTCCAAACTTGGTAGATCTCTGTCTTTGCTTGAATTTTCTTTGAAAAAAGAGCCAGAGATAAGGACTTAGACGCAGCCAGTTTTTAGAGGGGGTGATCGCAGGGAGCCAGAGTGAGGCACAGGGGGAACGAGACAGGGACAGAGGGAAAGCAGACATCAGGGCGAGTTAGCAAAGTCAGCATTGGGGATAGGACTTATGTGACCTCCTGAAGGGTATACAGAATGCCTCTCAGAATTACCCACCAAACGATGGCAGTGGCAGGTCCTTACTCCCCATTGGTTGAGAGCTGCCCCTCAGAGGCTTTAGTTGCTCACTTCAAGGCTAAATTTCAATATGAAATACCCTTTTGAATTTGATGTTAGTCATACCAAGTTGACACAAGAATTAGTGAATTCACTTAACAGATGCTTTTCCTACAAAGTCAAATCAATTCTTCTGACAAAGAAGAACCAGTTTTGTCAGTGGATATAAATATTAAAAGAACATTAATTTTTTAGTACTCGCTTCAGTGATGAGAAAACTTTTAAGTATGTTTGGAACAATTTGGATATGTGAATATACTTTACAATTATAAATTTTATGAAATCTAAATTCACAAAATATTTCTGATAAAAATTTAAGATCCAAATTGAAATATGCTGTAAATGTAAAATACATCCTGGATTTCAAAGATCTTATATTAAAAAAGAATTTAAAGTACCTTATTAATAATTTTACTATTAAAACATAATTTTGCTACTGATTATATGCTGAAATAATATTTTTGATATATGGGGTTAAATAAAATATACTGTTAACATTTATTAAAATGTTTCTTTTAACTATTTTTAGTTTAGCTACTAGAAAATTTAAAATTACGTATATGACTACATTATATTTTGGTTGGACAGTGCTGCCCTAGATAATTAATTATGAAACTTTGATAACAATAAAGTAATTCAGTAGGGTAGCAGGATATGAAATTAACATGCAACACACCTCTTAAATCTCAAATCTCTTAATGCCGGTTTACAGAGGCATCAAAAAAGATAAAATATTTAGGAATAGACTTTACAAAAAATGTTGAACATCCATACAAAGAAAGCTATAAAACATTCCTGAAAGACACAAAAGAAGATTGAAACAAATGGAAATACATCCCTTATTTGAGTCTCAAAATCATTGAGATATCAGTTCTGTACCTAATTCGAAATTTTAATGTGATCCCAATAAAAACGCCAACACTTTTTTTCTGGAGCTAGACAAATTGACATGAAACAAAGTTCATATGGAAAAATAAACATCCTGGAATATCTAGGAAAATGACAAAATAAGAGCTACAAGGAGGGACTAGCCATGCCAGCTATTAAAATATGCTGCAAGGCCTCTATAATTAAAACCATATGATATCACCACATGCATAATCAAACAGGCCAATGAAAGAGAATTGAAAGTCCAGAAATAGACGCAACTGTATATGGGAATCTCATATATGATCACGATGGGATCTCAAATCTCTGGGTAAAGATGGACTTTTATTTTTAGTTTTTTATTTTTTTGTGAGGAAGATTGGCTCTGAGCTAACATCCATTGCCAGTCTTCCTCTTTTTGCTTGAAGAAGATTGTTACTGAGCTAACATCTATGCCAATCTTCCTCTGCTTTATGTGGGACGCCACCACAGCATGGCTTGAGGAGTGGTGCCAGGTCCACCTGGGATCTGATCCTGTGAACCCTGGGCCTCTGAAGCAGAGTGCACGAACTTAACCACTACGTCACTGGGCCGGCTCCGAGACGAACTGCTTAATAACCGATGTTGAGACAACTGAGTAGTCACTTGGAAAAACATGAAATTAGATTATTCCTCACACTTTACATAAAAATAAACTCCAAATGAATCAGAGATCAAAATGTAAAAATGAAACCGTGCAAGTACTGAGAGAAAACATGGGTGAATTCCACTCTAACTTCAGTGTAGGAAAAAGCTTCTAACTATGACTCAAAATCCAGATGCAAAAATATTGGCAAGTTTCACTACATTAAAAAAAAACAACTTTTGCATGGGCAGAAATATACCATAAGCAAAGTCAAAGTCAAATGACAAATTATAAAAAATTTTTTACAGTATGTATATATCAGAGATAAAGGGCTAGTATCTCTAATTTAGAAATAGTTTTTTTAATTGAAAAAAGATTAAAAATCCTATTAAAAATGGAAAAAGACATGAAAAACAACTCACAAAAAGAGATACAAAAGTTTAATAGGTGATCCCAGATCAGATTCTGTGCTGGAGAGGAAAATAAATGCTTTAAAGGACATTATTGGGACAATTGAGAAAATTGGAATGTGGACTGTAGATTAAATAAAAGTGTTACATTTATTTTAAATTTCCTGAATTTGATTACTGCAAGAAATATCCTTGTTCTTAGGAAACACACACGTAAGTATTAAGGGATAAAGGAGTATGATATAAATGGTTCGGAAAAGATAGCAGTGTCTGTGTGTTTCTAATCCTCATTAAAGTTTGAGACCTACTGATTTAGAGCAGGGGTCAGCAAACTGTTTCCATAAGGGACCGACAGTAAACATTTTCTGCTTTGTAGACCAGAAGGTCTTGGTGGCAGCTACTTAACTGTCATTGTAACACAAAAGCAGCCATAGAGAAACAGATAAATGAATGGCAGTGCTGCAATACACTTTATGTGAAAAAAACTGGTGGCAAGATTTGCCCCCCAAAATCAGGGTTATATTACTTTCAGAAGAAAGGAAGAATAGATTTTGGGAAAAAGAGCAGTTTTTGTCACAAGTACTTAGCATAGGGCCTGGCATTTAAGTTTTTGTTAAGTAATAGATACTGCTTTTTTTTTCATAGATTGATAAGCCCTTAGCTGGACTCATCAAGAAAAAGAGAGGACCCAAATAAATAAAATCAGAAGTGAAAGAGAAATTAAACTGTTATCACAGAAATACAAAGAATCATAAGAGACTACTACAAACAATTATATGCCAACAAATTGGACAACCGAGAAGAAGTAGATAAATTTCTAGAAACACAATCTTCCAAGACTGAATCATGAAGAAATAGAAAATTTGAATGGACCAATTACTACTAATAAAATTGAATCAGTAATTTTAAAACTCCCAATAAACAGAAGTCAGGACCAGATGGCTTCACAGGTGAATTCTACCAAATATTTAAAGAAGAGTTAATACCTATCCTTCTCAAATTATTCCAAAAAATTGAAGAGGAAGGAATGCTTCCAAACTCATTTTATGAGCCAGCAATGCCCTGATACCAAAACCAGACAAAGACATCACTAAAAAAGAAAATTACAGGTCAATATCCCTGATGAACACAAATGCAAAAATTCTCAACAAAACATTAGCAAGCCAAATTCAACAATACATTAAGAGGATCATACACCATGATCAAGTGGGATTGATGCCAGGGATGCAAGTATGGGTCAACATCCACAAATCAAAGTGATACACCACATCAACAAAACAAAGGATAAAAATCATATGATCATCTCAATATATGCAGAAAAAGCATTTGACAAAATTCAGCATCCATTTATGATAAAAACTCTCAAAAAAGAGGGTATAGAGGGACATACTTCATCAAATAATGGCAATATATGACAAGCCCACAGTTAATATCACACTTAATATCATATCATACTCATAAAAGCTTTCAGAAGCAAGACAGGATGCCCACTAACCCCACTTTTATTCAACTTTTATTTTATTTTATTCAATTGTTATTTTTATTCGTGGTATTGGATGTCCTAACCACAGCAATTTGGCAAGAAAAAGAAATAAAAGGCATCCAAATTGGAAAGGAAGAAGGAAAAATGTCACCATTTGCAGATGACATGAGACTATATATAGAAAACCCTGAAGACTCCATAAAAAAACCTGTTAGAGGGGCTGGCCCCGTGGCCGAGTGGTTAAGTTTGCGCGCTCCGCTGCAGGCGGCCCAGTGTTTCGTTAGTTCGAATCCTGGGCGCGGACATAGCACTGCTCATCAGACCACGCTGAGGCAGCGTCCCACATGCCACAACTAGAAGAACCCACAACGAAGAATGCACAACTATGTACCAGGGGGCTTTGGGGAGAAAAAGGAAAAAATAAAATCTTTAAAAAAATTAAAAAAAAAAAAACCTGTTAGAACTAATAAATGAATTTAGTAAATTACAGGATACAAAATTAACATATAGAAATCAGTTGCATTTCTATACACTGACAACAAACTATCAGAAAGAGAAATTAAGAAAACAATCCCATTTACAATTGCATCAAAAAGAATAAAATATCTCAGCATAAATTTAACTGACGAGGTGAAATACCTGTACTCTGAAAACTGTACAACATTGACGAAAGTAATTGAAGATGATACAAGTAAATAAAGACATACTTTGCTCATGGATTGGAAGAATTAATACTGTTAAAATGGCCATACATCCCAAAATAATCTAGAGATTCAATGTAATGCCTACCAAAATACCAAAGGCATTTTTCCAAAGATCTAGAACAAAGAATACTAAAATTTATATGGAACCACAATAGCCAACCCTGAATAGCTAAAGAAATCTTGAGAAAGAAGAACACAGGTGGAGGTATCACACTCTCTGATTTCAAACTATACTACAAAGCTACAGTAATCAGAACAGTATGGTATTAACACAAAAACAGACTCATAGATCAATGGAGTAGACTAGAGAGTCTAGAAATAAATCTGTGCATATATGGTAAATTAATCTATGACAAAGGAGACAAGAATATACAATGGGGAAAAGACAGTCTCTTCAATAAATGGTGCTGGAGAAACTGGACAGCTACATGCAAAAGAATGAAACTGGACTACTATATTACCATGTACAAAAATAAGTCCAAAATGGATAAAGACTTGAATGTAAGACCTGAAATCGTAAAACTCCTAGAAGAAAATTATAGGCAGCACTCTCTTTGACATTGGTCCTAGTAATATTTTTTTGGACTGATCTCCTCAGGCAAGGACAACGAAAGAAAAAATACATAATGCAACTACATCAAGCTAAAAATGTTTTGCCCAGTGAAGGAAACCATCAACAAAATGGAAAGATAACTTACTGAATGAGAGAAGATATTTGCAAATGGTATATCTGATAAGGGGTTAATATCCAAAATAGATAAAGAATTTACACAACTTAATATCAAAAAAACAAACAACCCAATTAAAAAATAGGCAGAGGACCTGAATAGACCTTTTTCCAAAAACGACACACAGATGGCCAAAAGGTACATGAAAAGATGCTCAGCATCACTATTCATCTGGGCAAGGCAAATCAAAGCTACAATGAGGTATCACCTCATGCCTGTCAGAATGGCTATTATCAAAAAGACAAAAAATAACAAGTGTTTTTGAGGATGTGGAGAAAAGGGAACCCTCACACACTGTTGGTAGGAATGTAAATTGGTGCAGCCACTATGGAAAACAGTATGAAGGTTCCTCAAAAAATTAAAAGTAGAACTACCATATGATGCAGCAATTCCACTTCTGGGTATTTATCCAAAGGAAATGAAAACATTAATTCAAAAAGATATATGCACCCGTGTTCATTGCAACATTATTTACAATAGTCAAGACATTGAAGCAACCTAAGTGTCCATTGATAGATGAATGGATAAAGAAGATGTAGTACATACATACAATGGAATATTATTTAGCCATAAAAAAGAAGGAAATCTTGACATTTGTGAAAACATGGATTGACCTAGAGGGCATCATGCTAAGTGAAATAAGTCAGACAGAGAAAAACAAATACCGTATGACTTTACTTATATGTGGAATCTCAAAAAACACAACAAATTAACAAACAAAACAAAATAGAAACAGACTCCTAGATACAGGAAACAAACTGGTGGTTGCCAGAGAGGAGGGGCTGGGGGCAGGTGAAATAGGTAAAGGAAAGGAAGAGGTACAAACTTCCAGTTACAAAATAAATAATTCATGGGGAAGAAAGGTACAGCATAGGGAGTATAGTCAATAATATTATGATGACTTTGCATGGTGACAGATGGTAACTAGACATTGTGGTGATCGTTTTGTAGTATATATAAATATCGAATCACTATAATGTACATTTGAAACTAATATGATATTGTGTGTCAGTTATACTTCAAATAAAAAAGAAAAAAATAGACTTTAAAAACACTTGTACTGTAAAGCTAAACGTCCAGAAAAATTGCAAGAACACTATAGATAACACCCATATACCCTTTACTGAGATTCTCTTAAGTTTTAAACATTTTACTGCATTTGCTTTATTCTCCTCTCTCTCTCAGGATAAAAACTACATTTGTAGCCTCTTTTGCAGTTGGATGTGTCCGTGTGACCAGAAGCTAGCCAACAGGAACTAAGAGAAAGCGAGATGTGGAATTTCAGAGCAATGCTATTCAAGAGAAGACACGTGCCTGCCTGTCACCTTTCTCCCCTCCCGTGGGCTTGAATGATAAGGATGAGCCATCTCGGACCAGGTGGACCAAGGCAATTCTATCCAATAGAACAGAAATAGAGAAGGTGCCTGGGTCCCTGACTTGAATGGTCACACATTGACCATTGGTTGAGAAGGAAAAAAAACCTCTATCTTATGTAATCCACTATTATTTTCATCTCTATTAAAATATGAAAGCTCTGTGGTAAGCAGTACATTAATGTCATAAGCATTATCAGTATTCTGTGGTGGTTAAGAGCATTAATTCTGGATTTAGACTGCCTAGGTATACATCCTGACTCGATTACTGACCAGCTGTGTGACTTTGGGGAAGTTAATCAATGCCTCTCAGCCCTCTCAGATTTGACACCAGTACCTCACTCACAAAGTCATTTTGATGGTTAAACAACTTATTATACGTGAAGTGCTCAGAGGGAGGCTTGGAGTACAGCTAGCTAAGTGTTAACGATTCTTATTCCTCACAGATATGTAACTGTGGGTATTATTTTGAATATTTTCTAGATGAGGAACTTGAGACTGAGAAAATCTCACTAATTTGCCCAAGGTTATGTAATTAGCAAATAGTGGAACTAGGATTCAAACTCATGTTATTCCTACATCTGTGCTTTCAACTTGTATACAATGCTGCTTTGGTGGTAATAACCTAGAACAAATCTATTGCCGGTTTACCCAGCAGACAAACTAAGCACATGCTTAAGGCATCCCCAAAAAGGGCCCCCCCACCTCAAAAAAACAGAAAAAAAAGTTTTGAGGCATTTTGTATTTTAAACATGGCATTAGAGTGGTCTATTAGGAAAAATCAAAATTTTGCCAGGCTTTCTGATATTTGTTTTCTGTTTCAGTGTTGCGTTTATTTGGATTAATACAGAGGTGGGATGGGCCCTAGAGTTAGTAGGAGCTCCCCGCTGAGGACCTTCCTTTACAGATGTTAACCCAGCCCCGTGTGAGCCAAAGATTTCAGTAATATTGCAACGTGGTAGGTATCCTTTCTTGTAAGATTTTTTATGTAACTCTCTATAACAAATAATTCAACCGGTGCACCATGCATTCCAATGCAGACCAAAGACTTGATAAGCTCCTAAGCATCTTAAAATACGGTTAATTGTGGCTCCAATTGTAACCAAAGTGCTTGAGGACTCTTAACCATCCGTGTAAGTCTTATCAGAGGTGCCCTGGAAACTGAGGTCTTTCTTTCAGAGCTTTGCGAGGGGAGAGTGGGGAGGAAGACTATCAGGTGTTAGTACTACGCTTGCAATTTTTCCTTTCTTTTTTCTCAGACACAGATTCTCTAGTTCTTTAACCCTGTTTCAATTGCAAATTAAAGGCTATCCATAATACCGTTATTGCTCAATAGTGACTGAGTCCTCTGTGCGCTGGGGGTCGTCTGTTTGGAGCACACAGCCCCTTGGCTTCTGTTCTGAGGCATCATACTGGTACATATAGCACACACGAACATAGTCATACTCACAGAATTTTACAGCTGACGTGTTGTTGAAATCGGAACTTAAGAAAAGCCTAATGGGCTATATTGTACTTTAAAAACATTTAGTCTTTTGAAAATGTTTAATTTTTTAAAATAAATAATACAGTCATGAGGTTCCAAAAGCAAAAAGCATAAAATGCTATATAGTTTAAAACTCTACTTCCCTTCCTCCTCTCCCAATGCCCAGTTTTGCTCCCAACTTTTGTTAGTTTTAAAATATATCCTTCCGAATTCTTTTTTCTGATACACAAGCATATTCTAGTATAGATTCTTATCTCTCTCTTTTTTTACACATAAGGTGGCATACTGTAGACCCTGCTCTGTGCCTTGTTTTTTCTGTTAATATGTCAGAGCTCACTCCATATTAGTACGTGGAGGTACAGTACAGAATAGTGGTTAAGAACATCCACGTTAGAACCGCTATATATATACGTCACAAGTGAAACAGGGCTGGTTCTTATATTATTCTCCAAGTCCTCTGGAGACTGAACCAGATGTCACTTTAATTGTTTGGGCTAAAGCAACAGTTCTGATCCAATCTAGATTCTTTTTTGTGGATCCCTAACGACAAGAAGTCTTGGGAACCAAATGTGATGAAAAAGTAAAGGGAGGCAGCTCAGCCATGCAGAAATCCAGACCTGGCTCTGAAAGCTTTAAAGGGGCTCTTCAGTGATTACATCAGGAAAATAATTTAAATTGTACTGATACCAAGAAGCAAGCATAAATAAAGCAGTCTTAGTGATGTTGATGAAGGGGACCAGAATATGCCACTCCAAAATATGCCGCTTTGGTGTAAGGATTATTTTGAGCTGGAGGCAATTAAGAAACAGCAGACACAGGAGGAACTCTCTACTCATCCCCTTTCTGACTAAAAGCAGGGCATAAACCTCCCTTTGTAAAGGTACTATAAGTTCCCGTGTGAAGATGTGTCCCCTCCCCCTCCCGCACCAGGAGGAGGAGGACAACCCTCATCACAGGAGACAAAAATGTCAGCACCAAACGAGTCTACGTGGAAAAATCTTACAAGATAACCCTTATTTCCATGAGTTTCTCTAATATATTTGCTTTCCCACAATTTGCCCCTTCTAGAAGCCCAAAGCCCTTTTCTTTGTCTGGACACTTCTCCACAATTTATCACCTGTTGTTAAAATGGTATACAAGCTTCCAGGCCTAATCACTTCTTTAGGTTCTCACTTTCTTTTTCTGTGAAATCCATGTATGCATACAAAAGGAACTTTTTCTCCTGTTAATCTATCTTTTGTCAGTTTAATTTGCAGGCCTCATTCACTAACCATAATAGGGTAGAGGAAAAGTTTTTCTTTCCTTATACCAATGATACCTCAGAGAATTCCCATTGATAAGCACTGATAAAAAAAATATGTAAAGATGCCAAATTGTTCTCTGACTTAGAACTACCATGCTTGAAGGAAAACTGATAGTAACATGCTGTATTTAAAGTTATCAGCTCCAGTGGATAAAGTTTTAATATTCATTTTGTACACAAAACATCCTCTTTCGTAATTACAAACTTTTATTTGATCTACTTTCTTCTTTGCCAGTAAGGTATGAACATCTGATACCTAGTTTAGCTTGTTTTTCCTATGGTAAAGGATAATTTTTTTAAAGAAATAAAATCACGTCTTTCATACAAATATGAAATGGATAGGTGTCAAATATTTTATTTCACACATTAACTAATAAGTTAGCCAGTAAGGTGTAGAAACTAGTTCAAAGGACACTTCAAAGAACAGACACACAGGCAGGCAGGCAGGAGGTCTGAAATGAATTTGCTAATGGAGGCACGACTGGCCTCTTCCACCTGGTGGAATCGACTGCACGTTCACCTGACAAAATTCATTTGCATTTCTACGAACAGGAATTGTTGACATCACTGTCAATTTTCTACGACTTACAGAGTTGTAACATAGCTCAAAGACAATGAAAGGCACAGACCCTATAGAATAAGATAAACCCTGAAAGATCTACTAGACAATACCTCGTATTCCATTGAAAGGACACCTGGAGATCTGAAGCTTTTTTTTCTAATTTGCCCATTTCAAAGTCTTTCACAAATTTTCCTCAAAGACTGTTATTGATCACACATACGTGCACGCATACATGCGCAGAGGCACAATGAAAAGCTATCAACAGGATTTGTGAATGGGCACTTAACAGGCACTCTGCAAGAACTAGTAAATAGAGCAGTGTTTAAGCTCTGGAATCGCTATATAGACTGTAATGGTTCTTATTTCCCAGTTTTTAGTGCCGAGAATATTACTCTGTTCGGTTGAATATATTGTTGAAGTGAGTATAACCTGCAGGCAAGCTCTCTCCCCCTCGAACGGGACACAGGCCCTTGTCCTCATTCAGTCCCATGTGGCTCCAGGCACAGGCAGCCAACCACAGGTTGCTGGGTAACTGTATTTTTCCAGAAAGTGTCAGTCCTTTGCTGTCGCTGTACCTTCCCCATGCCATCTCCTTTGTAACCCTTCCTCCTCCTCATCTTCTTTTCTTTAATTAGAAACTTAGCAACAGTTGTTTCTAAGATTGTAGGCCTCCTCGCGGGATAACTACTGATAGTTGAGGGAAATTGCGGGCAGATATAGCTACCAATATACAAATAGCACATCCCAAAAGAGCCAATTAAAGGCAGAGTGAGGGGCGATTGGCTCTCCATGAGCCTAACAGTTGTCAGTCGAGAGGGTGGAAAGCAGTGTGCTGGCTATGTGGGATGTGAGGCTAGCAGATGATGATCAGCTCAGAAAGAAAAAAAACAGGGAAAAATGGGTTTAGTTTTTTAGGAAATTAAGGTCTTGTTCTGCATTTACTCAGTCATTGTCACTCATCGGTTCATTTACTCAGCAATATTTATGCATTTATATAACAGGCCCGGGGGCACTCCCTGGGAATATACAGACTATACTCTAATGGACTCCATCATTCCAATCTCTGACTAGGTGCACCCTCCTACTAGTTTCATTGTTACAGCATTTATTCGTGTCTGGTGGCTTTTAAAATTTGTCTACCTCCTTTAATATAATGAAAACTCCTTGAAGGCAGTGGAATGTCTCATTAAACTTGCTTTTCCACAGCTCTTAACCCAAATCTTGGCTTTTAATGGATTCTTAATGAGTGTTTGTTGCTTTGGTTGATTTTTTTTAAACCCCAGAATGATTTTGGTGATTGCAGATGTAGCCAGCTCTTTCACATTAATACCTCACTGACATTGAATATACGCTAAACCAAGGCTTTCAAAACCTCTGGGCCCTGTGAGCTACCAGGACCACACAAAGGGAGGCCTTGAATGGGCTGGAACCTGCTGGGCAGGTCCTGGGCCCCGAGTCACTCCTGTGGGACCAGCAGGTGCACTCTCCGAGGGAGGGCCAGGCCAGCACGGACTTGTCTTGTTGGCTGGAGAGGGAAGCGAAGGAAAAAGCCGTGGTACAAAACCTCAGGGCACATGTTCAGGGGCTCACCTCTCTAAATCTTTGCTTTCCCCTTTTTTCATTTTCACAGTTACAAGATTGTAGGTCTCTTGCCCACCCTCAGGGGCTGGGGGTAAATGTCGCACACATGGGCACTTGTTCGCCAAACTTCCTCTCCCTTTCCCAACCTTCCACAGCAGAACTCATTCCTTCATGTTTGTGGAAAGCGATGGTTTTATTTAATTCTTTAGTGAAGTTTCAACCGGCAGCTAACAATGTTGTCAGTTCATTTCGAAAACGAGTTTCACTTCGTTAAAGCCTGATGAAAGGAACATTACATTTAATAGAAGGAAAACTGAAAATGGGCATGTTAAGTGAGTTGCTGCCCTAGAATGAGAATGAGAATGAAGACGGATTAGGAAGAGCCTGGAAACCCTACGTGTTGCCAATCTGGGAGATCTGGGGTCCTCAGTGTGTACCCTGGGGTCTTCTAATCAAAGTGTGATTCATGGAGGAGCAGCCTCAGCATCCTCCAGGAGCTCGATAGAAGTTCAGAACTGTGGCCCCCCTCCAGACTTAAGGAATAAAAATCTGCATTTTAACAAGAGCCCCAGGTGATTTGTCTTCATATTAAAGTTTGAGAAGGACTGACAATATCTGGATGGATTTGAATAGTAAAAAACTTCAAAGAAGGGTTTCCGTTTTGCCCCGGGGGAACCTATTCATCTGGCCCCTTTCTCTCATTTCGGCTGTGTACTCCATCATTCTTGTGGGATATAAAGGACCTTTTAGGCTGAACCAGCAATTATACTAGATCAATGTTCAGATGTCTAGAAGCTTCTCAGCCAAGAAGGAAAGATTATACTGTGACATTTCATCCTAACGAAAATAGATATTATTTGCTTCATTTTAGAGATAAGGAAATTGGCGTTCAGAGAAATTAAGTAATTTGTCTAAGATCATCCTGTTAGTAAGTGGCATAGCAGAGACTCAAGCCCAGGTCTACCAAATGACAAAGCTCATGCTTTTTCATATGAATGATGCTTTTGTGGTTGTCGGTGTTAGCTATATTCTTTTAAAACAGCACTCTACTTGTCTTTCCCTGCATATTATATATATTTTTTTCTTTTCAGGATAAATTTACGCAACAGCCTAAATTAGTGCTATGTTTCACAAGGTTTAAATGGAGTTATTTGGAATCACCAACCACCCGGTCCCTCTTTGAGAAATTTTCAGCGCATGGTTCTGTAACTGCCAAGGGGAAGGGGAAGGAAACAGGCGGAGTGACAGAGCAAGGGTTCCACTCCGGAAATGACCGCCAGAGGAGTCTGGGCTGTGCCAGAAAGTGGAGGGAGATAAAAGAGCTGAGGACTCAAAACCGGAGACAGAGGAGAGCTGTGTAAACAGATGACTCTGTCACCTTTGGCACTTCTGCCTTTGTCAACTCATTCTAATCGACTTCCCACACTCCACACAGAAAGGACTCAAAATGTCAACAGCGACAATGTCAATGCCACAATATGGGACACCCTCACCAGAAATGATGTGGGACAGTGCTCGGAACATGGCCACAATCCACAATTTTATGACATGTCATATACTCTTGTGGAATGTGAATTTTTCTACACACTCTCCCCTGGCAACTTAGGCTGGGGAGGGAAGGAGAAAAAAAGCAGATGGGGTTGGGATGAGAATGCGGCAAGTTGGAGCCAAAAGTTAAAAATGACAACTCCAGGCCTAAATTGAAGATTTCTATGAGGCCTTCCATTACTTTATGATAGAATTCTAATACTGAATTAACTTCTTCAAGGCAGATTGGTTCTCTTCTGCACTTCAGAAGTAAAAAATAGCGTACTGTATATTGAGCTCTATAATATTTATTTCCCCAATTTTATCTTTTAAAAAATTCAAAGCCACAGAAAAATGGAAATAATAGTACAATGAAACTTGTATACCCTTTACTTAGATTTAACAATTGTTAAGATTTTGCAATATTCTCTCTCTGCTTTTGTTGAACCGTTTTCACAACATTCTAATCCCTAAATATAAGCATGTATTTCTAAAAACAAAGACATTCTCTACATATCTACAGTATCATTATCACATCTTACAAATGTAGCCTTGACTTAACATCATCTAATATACAGATCACATTTAAACTTCCCCAATTGCGCCATATATATTCTTTTTCTGCTTTTTCTCCCCAAATCTCCCCAGTACATAGTTGTATATTTTTTAGTTGTGAGTCCTTCCGGTTGTGGCATGTGGAACGCCGCCTCAGCTTGCCCTAACAAGGTGCCATGTCCCCACCCAGGATCCGAACCAGTGAAACCCTGGGCCGCTGAAGCGGAGGGCGCGAATTTAACCACTTGGCCACGGGGCCGGCCCCTGTCCCATATATATTCTTTAGAACTTTTGTAATTTTCTTTTTTGATCTAATCAAGCTTCATGCATTATATGTGGTTGTAAGATCACTTACAAATTCCATTTAATCTAGACTAAAACAATCTCCCTGCTTGTCCCCCTCATTTCTCATCACATTTTCAGTGTCTAGAGCATTTTCTTGTAGAATACATCACCGTCTAGATTTCACTAATTTTTTTCTTCATAATTAGTTTCAGATTTATATGTGTTTAAAACTGCAGTTATTAAACATGATTTTGGGAGAGAAGATAGGTACCATGGGCCAAATTTCTTGAAGTTAAATCTTGAATTAGAAGCTTTTAACTAGACTGAGTGAAATTGCCTAGAACCAAGGGTGGCAAACTGCTGCTTCTCAGGGGCAAATCTGGCCTCCTTGATTTTGTAAATAATGTCTTGTTAGAACCCAGCCGTACCCATTCATTTTTATATTTTCTGTGGCTGCTTGGCTGCTTTCCTGCTAAGAAGCCAGAGCTGGGTAGGCATAACAGAGACTGTGCAGCTCACAAAGCCTAAAATGTTTACTATCTGGCCCTTTACAGAATAAGTTTGCAGACCCCTCATCTGGAACAAGAAATACACATTCACTTTCTGCTTTGACTTTTAGTCAAGGCACGGTTCAAATACTATCAAATAGATGGCACAGATCCCCTTGATGATTTTAACAGGTGGGAAGAAGAAAGAACTCCGTTTACCAAGATCATTAATCTTGATTTAAAAAGTTTCTTCCCTTTAAAAACTCCTTTCCCGGCCTTACATTGCCCACTTGGCTTTAATCCAAACTCTTTAGCATGAAATTCAAGGAAAGGCTCTTCATAACCTGACTCTAAGCACCATTTCCTGTGTCATATTTGTTCCTATATATGCTAGTTCAGTGGTTCTCAAATGTAAGGGTGTAAAAAAAACACATACAACCACTCAAGGGGCACGTTTAAAATGCAAGTTGTCAAGTCCTACCTCCAAAGATCTGAATTAACTTCTGCGGTGAGGGGTGGTAATGTGCAATTTTCACAAGTACTCCAGGTCAATCTGGTGCAGATGGTCTGAAAACCACATAGTGGAAATCACTGCTTTAGCGACGGCAAAGTGTTTGTATTTGACCCATCCATGCCTTCCGTGCCCCTTCCCACAAGTTTGTTTGGTGAACTCCTCCTCCTCTTCATTTAAGAATCTGGGGAAAAGTTCCTGGGGGTAAGGGCTTTAATGCTCTTCCTACTGGGCTCCCTCATAGTACATTTGCTCTCACCTGATCTCATGGAAACGTACACATATCTATTCCCATTTCTTTCACTATATCATTGCAGTTTATCGCCTGTCAGCCTCATGGAGTTCCTTGAGGGTTAGAAGAGTCTCGGCCATGTTTATACCCAAGGCACTGTGCCTTGCACGTAATTACCTTGGGATGAATATTGAAATGTATGCTTGATATGAATAAAATGATTATGAAGTAGATTTTATTTGAAGCTATTGACATAAATTTTATTACATAGTACACGTTGATAAGAATTAAGCTCTCTCATTTATATGTGTTATATAAAATATATTTATTACCTAATTCCTGAAAAGGATTTGGTGTTTAAAAACACCATCAAGAGAGTGAAAAGAGAAGCTAGACTGTGAGAATTTATTCCTAATTATGTGTATTTGACAAAGGATTCCTAACAAGAATGTCTTAGGAGCTCCCATAATTCAAAGAGAAAAATTAAAACCACCTAATTAAAAAACATACACAAAAGATTTAAATAGGCGCTTCACAAAAGAGATATCCAAATAGCTAACAAGCACCCCACATTCTTAGTTATCAGGGAAACTCAAATTCAAACCACAATGAGATACCACTACATACCTACTAGAATGACAAAGAGTTGGCAAGGACATGGAGCAACTAGAACTCTCATGGGTTGCTAGTGGGAGTGTAAATTGGCATAACCATTTTATAAAACCATTTGGCAATATCTAGGAACTCTAAATACACACCCACTCTATAACCCAGCAATCCCACTCCTAAGTATACACCCAAGAGAAATAAGGCCATTTGTTTTTTAAAAGACATGAAAAAGACTAATATTTATAATAATCCAAAACTGGTAACAACCCAAAAGCCCAAAAGCAGGAGAATGGATAAATAATTGTAGAATATTCATATAATGGAATACTAGAGAGCAGTAAAAAGAGGATGAGTTACTAATACACAGAACAACATGGATGACTTTCACAGATATGATTTTGAGTGAAAGAAGTCAGAAACAAGTACATATGGTATGATTCCATTTGTGTGAAGTCCCAGAACAGGTAAAACCAACTGATGATGATAAAAGTCAGAATAACAGTTACTTTCGGGGAGATATTGACTAGGAAGAGGAACCCCCTTTTTGGGATGCTGGAAATATTTTATTTTTTGATCAGGGGATGATTTCCTGATGGATATATATGTAAAATTTCATCAAGCTATACACTTAAGATTGGTTTACTTAAGGCATTTATTATATATATGCTAAATTTCAATTGAAAAGTTAAGAAAAAGAGTCCAGGATAGCTTCCATCACATCTCTGTATTACCAGCTGCAGAGCTATGCATGACACACCCACAGGCTTTGTTAATTACTTACACCTCCTACTCCTCCCCAGCCAGCCGCAGGTCCTCATCTGTAATAGGGATTAGATCATCCGGTTGTTGTAAGGATTAAATAAATAAACACAGAACAAAGAACAGTTCATGAGACATAGTAAGTGAAAAGTCAGAATTAGTTATTATTATGACACACCTGTGCTAAAATTTACACAGTACTGTAAAATATGCCTGGCTGGTAGTCATATTTTTGAACCATTTTTAAGCTAATGGCTGCCAACTTGTTTTAACACGATTTTCTCCTACAACCTGATTTTCTTAAAAACAAATGTGCACTAGAAATGTCAAATAAAAAAAGTAAAAAAAGATCCATAATCCATCACTTTTTTTTTTTAAAGATTGGCACCTTAGCTAACATCTATTGTCAATCTTCTTTTTTTTCTTCTTCTTCTTCTCCCCAGAGCACCCCCAGTACATAGTTGTATATTCTGGTTGTGAGTGCCTCTGGTTGTGCTGTGTGGGACTCCGCCTCAACATGGCCTGACAAGCGGTGCCATGTCCTTGCCCAGGATCCGAACTGGCAAAACCCTGGGCCGCCGAAGCAGAGCTCAGGAACTTAACCACTTGGCCACGTGGCTGGCACCCATTACTCTTTTATTTAATAAAATTTCAGTTTCAAAAGTATCAAATGGAACAAAAAAGAGCAAGGAAGCAACAAAGCAAAACAAATTTCATCACTTTTTAAAAATTATTTTCCTGCTTTTTAAAAATTTTTTCCCTCCCCAAATCCCTCCAGCACATAGTTGTGTGTTTTCCGTTGTGGGTCCTTCTAGTTGTGGCATGTGGGACGCTACCTCAGTGTGGCCTGATGAACAGTGCCGTGTCCTCGCCCAGGATCCAAACCAGTGAAACCCTGGGCGGCCGAAGCAGAGTGCTCAAACTTAACCACTCGGCCACAGGGCCGGCCCCTCACCACGTTTTTTAGACTTCATAAAATAATAGGTAAGTGTCCCTCACTTTTCCCCTTCACTGTTCAGAGGTGACCACCATTATTGGATTAACTTGTGTTCGAATTTTGTTTTCAGGAAAGAAACATTCTGCTCTGTGTGTATACTGTTGGTCTGAGGATGATTAATAGCAGGCAATCAGCACACATAGGGCGAGGACACATTAATGTGGGTCTCTGATGGAGAAGGTGCCTTGGAATGTATTCTCTTCTTGGTGGAGTCTCATGGTACTCCTTTGTCCTTTGCCTAAACCAGCTCTTCAGCATCACTGCTGCCCGCACCAAGACATTCGGTAAAATAAGTACTAGGCATGCACAACCACAGACTCACAGCTGAAGCTTTGTCTTTTCTCAAGTAAACACAATCCCAACAATGAGACACTGTCTGCGGGGACCAGGGGGCGGTAGGAGGGGTGGTTAGTCAAATTCTCTCTTCTGACTAGTTACTACATTTCTAAAGCTTTTTCCCCTTGCTAACTCTGTTTTCCTCTCTTCTTGAACAGCTCCCAAGTGACATTTGATGCTCCCTCTAGCTTGACTTTCTGAAGGGTCCTTTAGGGCAACGCAACTTGCCCAAGGCCTTTTTCTGCAGCTTGGGGGGCGGCGAGAAGTTGGAGGGTTTCTGGAGTCTGCGGGCCCTTTTAATAGAATTGAGGACCCAGTTTTTCTCTTTGAGAATTATTTGACGCTTTTCGTCTAAAGCTTACAAACATTTTACAATGTTTCTAGGCTGTTTAGATTGGATTTAGAGCGGGTTTAGGTCTCACTTATCTTTTTATCTTAAATTTTAAGACATGTGATAGAATGGTCTCCTTTTATTTGCTCTCTTTTTCTCCCATCTTTATTCAATGCATCTCTACTCTAACTACTCCTACTAGCATTCTGCCTTTTCCCCTCCTCAAATCTCTTGATTGGCTTCGTTCATTAATTCATTCAACACACATTTTGTTGAGAACTTACTATAGCCAGGCACTGTTCTAGGTTTAGAGATACAGTGAACAAGACCAGGCTCCTGGCATCATGGGTGTCACATTCTACTTGAAAACTGAAGATAAACAAATATATATTCGTAACACATAAAATAATATCATGAAGTAACAAACATCATGAAGAAAAATACGGCAGTGTAAGTGGATGGAGAATGATGTGTCGGGATCAGAGTATTTATTCAGGTCCATTGATCTGGTGAGGCCTCTCCGAGGAGATGACATTCCTTTAAATGCCTTTACTTTCTTCTGAAGTCTTTCAAGGTGTTGGTGATCCATTCTGTGCCTCTCATTCCACATCACTCTTCTTACGCAGACCTCAGGACAACACATCCTTTGCTGCATCCCTTTCTAGGACTGTCCTACTTTCTTCTGCTTGCCCTCACTCTGGACTTCTCCTTTCTGATGGTCTCAAACTCTCTCCCTAATCATTTCCAGAAGTTTACTTAAAGAGCATAGCCCTGTCACAAAGAATTTGCTTGTGGGTGCTTAACACATGATTTTAAGCAATTTTAGTATCATTTATATGCCTTGAAAATTGTTATTTGAGAAATAATTCTAGTATATACCAGAGGTTTTCAAACTTTTGGTTTGATGAACTGCTGTATATAGGAGATAAAAGGCTTTGAGGGAGGTACGTTTTCCAGCTCCTTCTGCTCAGCCCTGCAAATGTTACTTACACATAAAGCTATCAGTTCAATCGAGCTTTGCCTTAATACACAGTCATTGTGGTGGCTATTAAATACCCGCTTTATGCTGAGTAGCATACATTGAAATCTGGAGTGGAAATGACTCAAAAAAAAAAAACGCCCACCCATTTTTAGTGTGACTCACATATTTGAAAGAAGCCCAGACCACCTGTTGTTTATTCCCTACCATTTGGTACACTACCTTCATTTCTGGGTTTCCTCCAGAGGACATGGAACAGGGATTGGCACATAGTCTTCCATTTAATAAAGAAATACAACAATGAAGTGGGTCCTGCAAGTTTCACTACACGATATACAGAGGCTGAATTTCTGAGTTTCTTGGCCAGGCCCTTAGGACCACATAACCTCTGGGACAAATGCCAGTGCTTAGCATAATACCTGGACCATGATTACTCTTCAACGTACCCATGAACAGGAGGGGAAGGGCCATGCCTAGTAATTAAATATTCACTAGCTCTTCAGAATAATTTGATTCTCTTTCATCCATCATTTGGAAACTGTCTATGTCAGCTTTTTAGACACTTTTATTCTCATAATGAGAAGTAGTTTTTATTAGACCAGTAAACACAAAACTACTATCTACACAGACTCAATGCCCTACAAAAAGAGTACTTTGCACTGTAATTAAGAACAAAGCACCCAATTACATCGGATTGAACTTTGGAATCACGTCTTTGTTTTCATTTCATCTTGTAATACTGAACAAGGAATCAGAGGGAAAGGGTCAAGCAAAGTAGCTATTTGAGGATTTAATTAAAGGACTGAGCCTCATAGCTGCTTTAGGGGCTGCTCGGATTAAGCCAGAAGGATGGTAGCACCACGCTGGTTAAGAAATCTAGTTGTCGGCTTTGCAGGCTCTGTGATTTCATTCTGTCAGTTCAACAAGGAATGAGCTGTCAGGCTCCGTTTACCTCTCAGCTTCTTTCCCGGGTCTGTGACTTTTGCCTCCCACCTGAGGCTTAGTCCCACCCAGACTCTATGACCCATCTAGCGTGGAGGCCAGAGTGTTCTAGAGCTTTGCTGCTCGGAATGTGGTCTGAGCAGCAAAGGGCATCATCTGCCCACTTGTTAGAAATGCAGAATCTCAGACTCCGTCCCATACCTCTTCAGTCAGAATCTGAATTTTAGCAAGATCACATGTCTGCACATTAAGGCTTGACAAGCAGTGTTCTAAGGGGCTCTTGACCAGCACTGAACAGCGTGGTTATCAACCTTTAGCGAGCCTCAGAATCACTCACAGAGTGATTTACACAAAAATGAAACTTCCTGGTCTCTACTGAAGAGATTGATTCAGGGAGTCTGGGATAGGGCTTAGAAGGTCCTTGTCTTGGGGACGTGCTGCTGGTCTGGTTCTGATTTCAGGCTTGGTCCTGAGAGCTGGGCTTCTATGTAGTCTTGGGTCTTTATCACAGTTCCATTAACCAGTGTCCTGTGCCTCAGTTTCTGCTTTAACAACAATTTTCAATGGTGGCTTGAGAATTTCTGTGCAGAAAGGTCTTAGTACAGCAATCTGGTTTGAAGAAGGAGGCATGAAACTGTTTTTGCTTAACACTTTGTATAAGATTGAGGAAACATCAGTTGCCCGTATGAAGGAACCAGAGGTGAAGTTAATGGAGATTACTGGGGGGCATAATTACTATTTACTTTATTCCTACCAATCTCTTCCCCCTGGGCCCAAAGACCTTCTCCTGAACTCCAGGCTTGTAGTTAGAGTCCTTTAATCACAAGCATCAGAATCAGTCTCTGCCTGACACAACATAGGAATTTACTAGGAAGATATCAGATGGCTCACAAAACAACAAGAAGTCTATAGAACAAGGTTCATAATGGACAGGAAGCAGGGCAGAATTGGGGATCTGTGTAGCAGGAGTTCCTCAATAGTTTTGTCTGTGAGCTACCCCTAGAATGAATGAGTTCCAACTATTTTCAATCTTTTTGCTACCTTTCTGAAGATTCAAATCCCAGGACAGGAATATTTGGCCTGGCTTTGGGGAGGGGAGGGCTGGCGACCTTGTGCAACATTCTTAACAGACTGTATCCAAAAGGAAAGCTAATTCCTCAGGGGAATGTGAGTGACAGAATAGATGCCTGGCAGCCAAAAAAGCAACCAATGTCTTGCTACCCGATAGCACACTTCTATGGCTGCTCAGACTTCAGTGGAAGTAAGTTCCATGAGACCAGAATTTGTGTCTGTTTTGGTCTCCGTTGTATCCCATGTGCATAGAACAGTGCCTGCCTGGCACATGGTAAGTTCTCCATAAATATTTGTTGAATGAATGACTAGAAAGGCTGGATGGCATGATGGTTAAGATATAGCCTCTGGAGTCAGGCGGCCTGGGTTCAAAGCCCAACTTCCTTACTTGCTAGTTGTTAACCTTCGGTGGGTACTTCTTTATGCTTATGTGCTTAGATTTCCTCATAGCTAAAGAGGCAGTAAGAATAATAAGTCCCGTTTTGCAAGGTTATAGTTAGAGTGTGCATAGCACAGTGCCTATTATGTTGGCTATTGTTTCATCTGTCTATCGATGTGTAACAAACTATCTCCAAACTTAGTGATTTAAATCAACATTTTATTTATTTGCTCATGATTCTGTAACTTGGGCAGGGCTCACAGGGGACAACTTGTCTCTGCTCCCTGTGATGTCTGGTGGTGCTAGAACATCCGTGATAGCATCTTGGCTCATATGTCTGGCACTTCAGCAAAGGTGGCGCAAATGGTTGGGGGCTGACTGGAAGCTCTTGCCTGGGATCATATACCTGGGACGTTGGTTCCTGCGGTCAGCTGGGTTCTCAGTGCTCCTCCACGGAGCCTTAGGGCTGCTCCCTCTCCATGCAGCCTCTCGTGAGTTCTCTCCATGCAGTTTCTGAGCTGCCATGTAAGAAGTCTGGCTTCCCTGCTTCCAAGAGTGTAAAAGGGGGAGCTTCCAGGTCCTTAAGGTGGAAGGTCTTAAGGCTTAGGTTGCATTCTATTGGTTTTTCAACCTCAGCACTATTGACATTTTGGGCCGGGTCATTCTTTTTGTGGGAACTGTACCGTGCATTGTAGGTTAACATCTTCCCGGCCTCTACCCACTAAATAGATGCCAGTAGCACCCCCCTTTCTTCTAACTTGTGACAAACAAAATTATCTCCAAAGGTTGTCAAACATCCCCTGGGGGGCAAAATCTCCTCTCATTGAGAACTATTTGGTTAAAATAAGTCAAACATCCAGCCCAGATTCAAGGAGAAAGGCTGAAGAGGGCATGAAAACCAGGAGACTTGGTTCATTGAGGGCCATCAGCATAACAGACTCCCCCCGCTATTATCATCTCTGAACACTGCTTGCCACAGGAATCCCTGTTCCCTAATTCTGCCCATATTTCAGTTCATATCTCCCTCCTTCTAATGGGTTACTCATCCTAACAGCTTATCTGAATGTCCCCTCTTGTCATTGGCAGTGTTCTGCAGTCTCTGTGTTCTGGCCTCTGCTCTTGGCTTCCTCTCCTGCACCACCCTAGTGGCCAGTTGTGTTGGTTCTCTTCTCTCCTTGTCAACCTCTGTGGTTAACTGAGCTATCTCTGGTGCTCATATTGTAGCACATGACCAGGCTCTGGGTCTGGGAAGACTGATCTTGCAGCCTCTGAATATGGCATATGCTCTCAAACCCACACGCGTTAGCAGTTGCTACTCTCTCTCCCTGAAAAGCACCTGCCTCATTGCCGCTTCCCTCACTAACTCCTATCTTTTCTTCAAGACTCATCTTGAGAGCCACTTCCCCTAGGAAACCTTCCTGGAAAGCCCAGTTCAGTCCGACTTAGCAGTTTCTCGAGGGCAGAAGCCACATCATATTTGTCTTCGTGTTCCCAGCACAGTCTATTGCATGGAAAATATTTCTCATATCAATAAATGAATAATTTAAAACCAAAGGAAAGAGTTTAAAATTTGAAGTAAGACTGAGAAAGCATGGGAGTGAGTCATGTCATTATTTTGAGGAATAGCCTTCTGGGCACAAGGAGGAGCAAATTCATGGCCAGGAGGCTGTCATGGCTATGGTGTGTTTGAGGAAGAGAGAGGAGGCCAGTGGGCCTGGGCAGAGTAAGAGAGAAGGAGAGGGGTAGGAGATGAGGTCAGGCAGGTAACAGAACAAGATCATTTGACTTTTTAGGTCAAGGTAAGGGCCCTGGATTTTGTTCTGAATGAGATGAGAAGCCTCTGGGGAAAGTTTTGAGGAGAAGAGTAGCTTACTCTGGCCTATGTTTTTAGAAGATTATTCTGGCTCCTGTGTTGAGAGAGGTCAAAGCAGAGAGGAAGCAGCAAGACCAGTTGGGAAGCTATTGCAATAATCTGGCAAGAGATGCTGTTGGCCTTTCCTGGTGAGCTGGATGCAAGATACAAAAGAAGGAGAGGTATCAGGAATGACTTCATGGTTTGGGGCCTGAGCAAGAAGAATGAAGTGCTATTTTCTAAGGGGAGCAGACTGCTTAGGCATGGAAACTAAAAGCCTAGTTTTGACTCATTAAGTATGAGATGCTCACTATACATTCAGTTGGTTGCCGAGTAGACAGCTGGCTATACAAGTGTGAAGTGCAGAGGAGGTATATAAACTGAAGATATAAATGTGGGAGTTCTTAGCTCTCTTCCCTAGGCGAGGATAAACTTCCATGACTAAAAAAACGACAAAATACAATGGCTCAATACTAAAAGTTTATTTCTTGTAATTCAACTGTGTAGGAAAGTTCCAGATCATTGGCAAACGGTGACAAGACCTATTTCTATGGAGAGTTGGGGACAAAAACCTGATTGAAGTGGTTCAACAAAGAATGGGAAAAGGAGGAACTGGAATTGGAGACTGTGTATAGACAATTCATTCAAGGAGTTTTGTTATAAAGGGGAGCCAGGAAATGGGTGGTGGCTTCCAGGAGACGTAGGTTTGGGAGTTTTGTTGTTGTTTTAACTTTTTTAAGGCTTTTTTTTCTGATCGGAATGATTACAGCACATTTGTATGCTGATGGGAATGGCTCAGTAGAGGGGGAACGATGGATGATGCAGGAAGGAGAGAGGAGAATTTTAAGAGCCCAGTCCAGAGTTTCCAGATACAAGTAGGGGATCAACCATCTTGGTTTGTCCAGAACTGAGGGGTTTCCTCAATCATGAGATGTTGAGTGCCCAAACTGGCACAGCGAGGGGCGAACAGGAATGGTTATTCACCATAGTAGTAGGAAAATTTGTGGTGTGAGTTTGTAGAAATTCTCTTTTGATTGCTTTGAATATTGCCAAATGAGAAAGGGTAAGCCTTCCTCAGTTGATTCAACCCATTGCTAAGCATCTACATAGCCTAAATCTCAATGTGAAGGATATCAAAATGGATAAATTGTTGTCCTTGTTCTTGAGGAGCTTAGGCTAGTGGAAAACGGAAAAGAACATGACTACGTAGAAGGCAAGCAAATGGGGGATTGTAGGATGAGTTTATCAACTGTAAGGCATCGAAGTCATGTTCCACATTCTTCAGGAATCTATTACCTGTTAGAATAGATAGCAATCAATAACAAGAATTGTTAACATTTCCTTCGATCTTACTGATTTTCAGCAGCTGTACATACATTATCTCATTTCATCTTCACAACAACCGTTGGAGAGATCCTATTATTATCATCTCCATTTCATAACAGAGGAAACAATTGCATAGTGATTAAGCAATTTGCTCCAGGTCAAACAGCAAGTGGGAGAGCCAAGCCTTAAACCCTGGTTGACCCCGCACCCAAGCTTATAAGCACTACATTGCATTGCCTTCTAGAAATTGCTATAATGCGTGGTAATGTATGATAAATAGTACTGACAAGTGCCCTACAAATTGAGAAGAAGGAGAAATAATTTTTGTTTAGGGCAATCAAGGATGCCTTCATGGAGGAAGTGTCATAAATGGAACATGAAGGAAGTTAGGATTTCATTAGGCAGAGGTGAGAGAAAGACAGGTCAGGCAGAGGAACCTCAAGGAGGACTAAGGCTCTCTTTTTTGTCACCTATTATCCTCCTGGACTCCCAGGTTTTATGACCAGCTTGGTTTTTCTTTGCCTCCAAGAAAGATGTTTGTGATTTTAAGAAGGTAGAACCACAGAATGGATGATAACTTTGACTTCCTTACACATTCCCAACTTGTCTTTAGAGTTGTAGAAAGAACAACAAAACTCTGTTGGTCCTCAGAGGAAATAATTTTAAAATACACAAATAAATGTATTAATTATATATATTTAAAATTATAACATACATACAGAAAAGTGCACAAATCATGTGTTTTCATTAAACATATCTACATAATCTGCTTGCAATTAAGAAACAGAACTTTGCCAGCATCCCAGTAGCTCTCTTTGTGCCAATTTTTAATCTCCCCCAGCAAAGTTAATGATTACCCTAACTTCTAAAATCATAGATTAGTTTTGCCTATTTTTAAACTTGACTTAAATGGATTCCTACGTTTTGTTCTTTTTTTGTACCCGGCTTCTTTAACTGAGCATGTTTGTAAGATTCATCCATATTGTTGCATATAGCTGTAGGTTTTTCCTTCTCATTGCTGTGTGGTATTTTGCTGCAGGAATATTCCAGAAAATTCCACTATTTATTAAATCGTTCTACCATTGATGTGTATTTGAATAATTTCCAGTTTTGGGAAATTAGGAATAGTGCTACTATGAATATTTTTTGGCACGCCTTTTGGAAATGCGCTCATCTCCTTTGAACACAAACCTGCACATATACTTACAGGTATGTCAGATTCTTTCTGGGGGTGCCATGTGTTAGCACCTGGCAGTGCTTCCAGTACCATCCGGCATGTACGGGTGAGGTTATGGGGTCAAAATGGCCCCTTCTCAGCGCTCTTGGGATTGTTGCAGAGCTTCTCACCAGATTACAACATGCACTGAAACCGGGTGACCAGGTCTCTGGAGATGAAAATAAAGCATTGCACGTAGGCAGGTTAGCAAAGATCAAGTAAAAGCCATCTCCTTCCTGAGTGGCTCTGTTCCAATTAACATGGCTAATTTTCATTCCTTCTGAGCAACTCCAATCGCACAGTCCTTGTAGTTCACTCTACCTGGCCAAGGGTGTTTTGCTTACTGCTGTGTCTAATATGTGCAGCGTGTGACAGACACTCTATATTTACTTGTTGATTGACTTGGTTCGGTTCCCGACGGTGTTCAGAGTCACATTCTCGTAACTTCTCATAGGATAAATTTTCTCTGCTGTTCAATATGGTAGCCACTAGCCAAAGGAGAGTATTGAGCATTTGTTATGTGGCCAGTGTGTCTGAGGAAACGGATATTTTTGATATTTGATTTTAATTGATTTAAATTAAAAAACAATACTTGATTCTGTTATGGAAAACTTTTAAGTATGTTTGGACTCACTTGGCTATATGGGTCTACTTTTTCCAACTGTAAATTTTGTGAAAGCTAAATTCACATCAAGTATTTCTGATAAATATTTTGCAACCGAAGTGAGATACCCTGTCGTATAAAGTATACAAAAAGACTTCGTATGAAAGAGAAAATAAAATATCTCATTAAATTTGTAAATATTGAATACATGTTGAAACAATATTTTGAATATGTTGGACTAAAGAAAGTATATTATTATAATTAATTTCACTTGTTTCTTTTATTTTTTTATTGTGGCCATTAGCAAATTTTAAATTACATATGTGGCTCACATTATATTTCTATTGGATAGTGTTCTTCTGGAGATTCCCAAATATAATGTTTCATGGCAAATCCCGATAGTCTTCTGTCTCAGGAAGCTAGGTAAGAATGTCTGTTTCTGTAAATACAGAATATATTTCTGTATATATGGCTGATGCTCAGGAAAGGGAGGCACATTTTGTAGAGGAGAATGAGCGTGAACAATGGAGTCAAACCTGTCTGCGTTTGTATCTGAGCTCTGCCACTTAATAGATAGGCAATCTTGAGCAAAGAATTTACCCTGTCTGAGTACATAAACGTCCAGATTTCCTCTTATGTAACTTAGGGATATGAATACTGTAGAGGACACTGTCAGTGCTCTGCCCAGATTCCCTGGGCCCCATTTATTATTTCTGTTCATGTACACACCCACCCCCTACCTCAAATGTGGACACATGTTTTATACCCCCAAATTCCCCTGGGGCCTCCAGCCCAAGTAGAGACTTCACCTGAAAATGAGACCCTTACTCCCCCTCTTCCGCTCCCTCATCTAAGGGTTGACTCTGGGAACCCAACCTAAAATAGGTACCCATCTCAAATGGTTTGGGGGGATTATATGGGAAGTGCCTGGCACAGAGCAGGTTCTAAATCCCACCCCATGATATGTACTACCCAGTACACTCCAATGATTTTACTACCACGTCAGGAAGATGTGAATTGTCAGTGATTTTTTTATAGTTTTGGAGTGGGTTTGTATTGACACATCCATGGACTCTCTCTCTCTGATCTTTACTCCTAACCATTTCTTTATTTATCTCAGATGTAGCAAACAGGTAAAAACTTATAAGTCCATGAGACCTTGGAGAACATTGACTCTACTTATGAACACCAATGTTGCATACGTTTCTGTGCTTTCTCTCTGAGTATGTTGTCAAACAGATGCTGAGAGTAATTAAATCACTCCAAGGGTAAAAATTGTACTGCTTCGGAAGGGCATTAATATTTCAAGAATCAAAAAAGGAGTTCGAAGAGGACTTGCTGACTCAACACACACACACACACACACGCACACTATAAATACATATAAAGCCACACACAAATGTTATGATTATAGGATTTCATATGTTAAAAACAGTCTGTTTCTATTTTCATATATTTCCAGTCCATTCTTTTGATGTTTTCAATAATACTAATAGTTATCTTTAATTGAAGTTTACTATATCACAGACATTATTTTAAGGTTTTGATAGATATTATCTCATTTAATCTACCCAAAAACTCAGTTCAGATATTTTCTCCCCAGACAGGCCTTCCCTAGTAGCTCCCAATTAGCCACCCTCAGTTGCTCTATTTAAGCGTTTGTCACTACTTGCAATTTTTATTTATTTGGCTTATGAGTTTACTGTCCTGCTCTCCATCCAACTCCTTTCCCATCCCACTTAGATGGTGTGTTGTAGATAACAAGCACTTTTCTGCCTTTCATACCACTGTATCCACAGTTACTAGAATAGTGCCTGGCACATGGCTGACACTCAGTAAATATTTATTGAATGACAGAATGAATGAAAAAGTTAATGTAGATGAGACCTCTGAAACCCAGAGAGGCTGACAGTTTAGGATCCCACGGCTGGTAAGTGGCAGAGCCCATATTTGAACCCCTGTGTCTTTTCCACTATACACTATTGTCCTTTATATTCTGTGGGCTATAGAAGAATGGCAGCTCTTGCCCACTAGGAAATCACTCTCTGGTCAGAGGGGGAAAACGTTCACTTCCAGTTAACAAACATTTGCTAATGCTTGCTAGGAACTGTACTGAGCATGAGGGACACAGAAGTAAACAATACAAATGAAGCTCAAATTCGCATGGAGCTTTTGGTCTCGACGCTTGAGTAGGGAAGCCCAATATTACAAGTAATAACAAGTGAAGCAAGTATTTTGAAAAGGATTGTACAGGGATAGAGAGAAAAGCAAGCTAACCCGACCAAGTCAGGGGGGTCAGGGAAGGCTTCTCTGTGGGAGGGAATGTAGCTTATTGAAGAAACTGAGAGAAGTACAAAGTGAAGGTCATGGAGCTGTCAGGGCAAGAATGGCAGGAGGTAAACAGAGAACAGCCTTGAAAATGACATCTATAAATAATGATCACAAATGGTGGAGAGTGATTTGTCCTAACAGAAAGTGGGACAGTGCTATTGTGAGGGGAGTTAAGAGAATGGTAAGATTTAACTATAGGAGAAGATTCATGAAGTCATTATAATGACATTTTACTTGAAGGGCCAAAAGAGTATAGATACACTGAGATGGGAGGAGAGAATCTAAACAGTTTCTGGTTTCTTTATTAATTTTACTTTTTGAGTAAGAATACGTTCTGATGGTTTTATATATATAATGCATAAAACTGTAAAACATCTCACAGCCACTCCTCTTTCTCACCTATCCAATTCCCGAACCTCACACTACCTTAGGTAATACCTTTTATTACTTTTTATATGTCCTTCCAAAATTACTTTACACTTAGAACCACTCTGTACCCACACAACCATTCTGTTTTTCACTTTCAGTACAGTATTCGAGAAATTACCTGAGATATTCAACACTTTATTATGAAATAGGCATTGTGTTAGATGAGTTTGCCCAACTGTAGGCTAATGTAAGTATTCTGATCACATTTAAGGTAAGTTAGGCTAAGCTGCAATGTTCAGTAGGTTAGGTGTATTAAATGCATTTTGATTTACAATCTTTTCAACTTATGATGGGTTTATCAGAACATAAGCCCATTGCGAGCTGAGGAAGATCTGTCTATTCGCCTCTCTATACTTTACTCAACAACATATCTTGGAAATCTTTCCATATCAGCACATAGAGAACTTACTCATTTTTTTACAGCTGCACAATTTTCATATGAAGGCACCCTAATTTATTTAAGTAGTCTTTTATTGATGACTTGTGCAGTATTTCTAATCTTTGGCTATTGAATAGTTTTGATGATATGGCAATTTATAAAGGTGCAAGTATAATTACAATTTTTAAAGCTATTGCTGAATTGCCTTCAATGGGGGTTATATGAAAATGCCTCCAAATGGTTAGATTTAACTACAAAACTAACCATACAGCCAGAAGCAAATAAAGTGAGTTATTTTTTGAAATAATGCCACTAAAGTACTTGGTCATTTACAATAAAATACTGGATGCAACTAAAAATTAAAATGGAAAGTTGTGTCATATCTTGAATGAGGTATGGGTCCATACTTTGTGAAGCCTGAAGCTTATGTGGTTTAGGAGATCTTTTTAAGAAAAATAATATGAAATTACAAAATTGGCAGTAGAGACTTCGGAAAGGGCTCGTGTAGGAGAGGGGCTCTGACGTGTAAGCTTCATTAGCTTCGTGGCAGATCTGCTCTGTATAGGGCATACCTACACACATGTGGAGGAGAACAAATTACCTTTTCAATTGGGAGAAACTATGTTCAAAAAGTGTTGACCATGTCAGTGAGAATGAGTCCACAGGCCTTACAGATTTCAGCTCCATGATGCATGTAATATTTCCTGTACTCACATTCTATCTTCCCAAATAGATTTGTCCCATTTATGGGACATCTTTTATCTTAGAAACTGCAAACACCTTATAGAACTTCCCGCTGAAGTAACTATATGACTGTAATATGAGAAAACTATCATATTATAGAGATAATTCCTTGGGAAGAGTTCAAAGTGCCTCCATCAATTTCATCTATCTTGATCACATGCATAAAACTTCCAGCTGGCAAGTGGCTACCATTGGGAAATGGCTTCCTCATATAAGTTTGAAGAGATAAGCTGACGAATTGCATTTAATGATCTGAAGTTAATGATCTATCTCTGTGACAAGCAGCAGCATGTTTGCCTGGTCCCAGGTTCTGCTGCCATTCCTTAGGCCGGCACCATTATGCTTCCTCTGAGGGGAGAAGACAGTCCGCTGATGAGGAGACATCAACATTGGAATAATAGTAGAAGAGAAAAAGTAAGCAGAGCAGTGGGGAAACAAGAGAGGAATCCAGAACCTGGCTTAAGAGACAACAGAATTATCTAGCTAATGCCAGGTAAAAACAAAGTGGAAATCAAGTCCAAAACAACAGAGCACAGAATAGAAATTTAGAAATATGTGGCACCTGCCAAACAAAATTAGGGTTTTAGTGGAACTGATCACATTTAACAAAGAAAGATTCACATCTGACATTTAAAATACAGGCATTATCCAATTAAGTGACATTTGGAAAAAGCCCATATCCAGCCTCCTACTTCACAGATTTAAGAGGTTCCATGACTAAGTTTAAGTAATGTTGACTTTTAGTCAAATGTGCCTCATAAACTCATTGCCAGTGTTCAAATATCCACGGTTGAGTTCTCAGGTCCATGGTGAACAGATTTAGTAACTGCTTGCTAGGAAACATCTATTATTGCTGTTTCTTTTTTCTTTTACATTGTTTAAGAATGACTCATCAAAAGAGAAGATTATTGATGCCTGCGTAAAAGGTAATGAATTTAAAACCACGAACTCTAACGGGCAAGAGTCATCACCTTTTTGCTCTTCTTTTTGTTGAGGTTGTTTAAAAAAAAATGTGTGTGCTTATTTTTTCTTAATTGATTTCTTTAAAATTGATCGTAATCCCATAGTGTCTCACTCGGCGGTGGAAAACTAATCTTTGTCTTTTTGGGGATTTCATCTCCTGCTGATCACACAGGACTCAAGGATGCTTATGTAGTGCTCAGAAGATTGGGTGTGGCAGTCGCTGTAGTTTTGGCTAACCCAACAGACATTCCCAAATCCCTTCTGCTTTGCCGTCTTACTTGCTGCTAGGGTTGGACAAGTGGTCAAGTGATGGTCCTGGCCAATGAGGTATAAGAAGACTTCTGCTGGGGGCATGGGAAATGCTTTTCTTTTCCTGGTAAAATGGATGCAGGATCCTAGTGCTCTCTCTTTCTCTCTTTCTTCTAACAACATGACATGATATCTGGAATTGCAGTGACTAGCTTGTTACTATGAAGGCCAAGAGAATTGCAGACTTGGTGGCCCCAACATCATGGAGCCAATTCTGGGAGGCATTTTTTTTTTTAGAACTTATTGTTGTGAGAGGAAAAAGAAACACTTTCTTTGCTTAAGCCACTATATGTTGGGTTTTTCATTAATTGAAAGTTACAGCATTTCTACCTGATAAACAGGGGAAGCAACTCTATTCTCCATTCCATCATGGTTGCTGGTGATGAACTTATTCAATGGTTTCTTGAAATCCTGGGACAAACTGCTCCTGGGTCCCTGATTGGACATAGAAAATGACCAGGACTGAGACTCTGGTGCCTAAGGCCCAAAAGCCATTCACCCGTCCCCTCTGAAACCTGCTCTGAGCGCCAGGAGGAGGTTCCTGCTACTCTAAATACCTGTAGACTGCTATTCCCACCCCGGATGGAAAAGTTAACATTTTTCTCCTCTTGCTTTCAAAGGCACTCCTCTTTCTCTTTGCACCAGCACAATCTCTTCTGTGAGTTGATGTTTTTACACATAAATAGGATGCCTTTCCCCAGGAAGCTCCCACTTTCTATTCAGCTACAAACCACCTCTGAGCTATCTCCTTCCAGTATAGGAGGGAAAACTAAAGAGAAAACCAACACAAGTTAATATTTTAATAAATTACCTTGCCACACCTACCAGTCTAGCAAAGTAGCCACCATGGCAAGAGGCATTGTGAGAATATGACAGCTGATTACTAGGATGACCTTGGAGCCCTGTGCCGACTTGCATGGATGAAGTCAGTTGGCTTGTTTCTCTTCTGGACAGTAAGTTTTCCAATGCACATTTGACATATGGATGCTTCTTCAAATATAAGCAAGAAAGCTGGTGTAGTTTGGATGTGTGGTATATGGATGGGAAAGGGAAAAGGAAAGGAGAGTGACGACACCTAACGATTCATGCTGGATTTGGCCTCTTCCAAGACTTGCCATTTTGACCTTCACTGTTTATTTATGAATTCAGAGCTTCCATTTGAAAGTGTTTGATTTTTTTTTCTGGATTTTTTGTTTGGTTGAAAGTTTTATTTATGGTTTAAAATTTCGTTTTTTGGAAAGGTAAGCATTTACATGATTAATTGCATAATTGATTGTAATAGCAAACGACTGGAAACAACCTAAATACCAACAGGAGTCTGATTAAAACAAATTATAGTACAAACATAGAATGGAATGCTACATAACTGTAGAATTGGATAAGGAATTGTTCTATAATCGATATGAAAAATCCTCTCTTCCATTCTTGTCTCTTATCTGCCCATGTTCCATACCCTCCATAGGTAATATCTTATGAATCTTTTCAGTTTCTTTGTATACAAGTAAATAAAAATGTAGATTCTTATTTCTCCTTTTTTCTGCCTCTTGTTTATTTCACTTACTAAGGTATCTTGGATCTCTTCTCAAAATAGAAGTCTTTCATTTGTCCAGAATCTTCTTTTACATCATGCAGTAGTATTTTAAAGTTTTCTTCAAATAAGTCTTACACGTTTCTTGTTATGTTTATTCCTAGGAATTATGTCTTTTTGGGGTTGCTTTTGTATTCTCTCTCTTTCTTTTAATTGGCTGTTGTCTGTTTATACAAATTTTTGTTTGCTAACTCTTTATCCTTCCACTTTGCTTTTAACTTTTAAACTTTTTCACAAACTCTGATTAAGTTAAACAAATCCAACTCTTTTGGCCAGGAGTTCTCTTTATAATGCAAAGTTCTCTGTTCTGAGGCTTTGGTGCCATGATTGCTTAAGTCACCGTGTGCTCAGGGTTCCTCACAATAAGATAACCCTCTGACATTCAGAGAGTAATTACAATTCACACACTTAATATAAAGGTACTGCCAGAGTGCAACTCAATCAAAACTACAAAATAATTTTAGGAAAGCTGTTCTGCCTATATACCACAACACAGTTAGGGAATATCTTCACAGATGTTTGGTTTGTTAGTTGAACTAAAGTCTGTTTCTTTGGTGCTTATAGTCCACTGTACCTCACATTTTTGGGAACACAAAGGGAAGGCTTTTCATGTGTTTAGTTTGGGTGCCAGCTCAGCACCTATGAGCCCATCTATTGGTCTTTCTGCACAATCATCTGAACTGCTTGCCATCATAAGGACATGCAATTTTAATGCAATATAATTGCAATAAACGTTTTCTATTTCTATATTACTTGTAGGCAGTCATAATTGGCCAGAAGGGACAAATATTATCAGATCTGTTATATAATCCCTAACGCAATGAAGCTCTAAGTAGGTGGCTTTTAAATGGGACAACCTTACATAGTTATTTTCCAAAAAACGTGGACCCAAAAGGTCATTCAATCAAAACCCCAATATTTGTGACCAAGTATCATCCTCTTTTAACAGAAAGCACTACATTTCCATAATAGTCTATAATAACTGCTCCCAAATTACAGCAAAAATAGTTTTCAAAGCCAGCTTTCCATTATTCAGGGAAGAATTATAAAATTTGTGGCTTTTACTAGGCCAAATTTCTCCCTTGATGCCTATTTTTCCATTATTTCAGGTTTCATTGGCAGCTTCATCAGAACCCATCAGGGGAAATCACAAGATTTGGGGAACTGGTTAAAGAATTACAGAGCGTTAGAGCTCGTCTAAGTCGGCCTCCTTATTTCACAGATAAAGAAACTGAGGAAGGGAATGGTTAAATGACTTCCCCAACATCATGAAATGACTTCCTGAGGAGAGCCAGGACTGAGAGCCAAGCCTCCTGTTCCCCAGTCCAACATTCCTTCTACCACATCATGATGCACATTCCTAGTCATGAATGAGAAAATACACTCCAATCACTATTATTGACAAAGATGTGATAACTACTGACAATACTTCAGGCATATACACAACATTTCTGCAGAATATCTTTTTCTTATCATGCAATCTCATTTACTCCCATGGTTGTCATTACAACCTGTGTAATTGATGACAAATTCGTACAGCCAGCCCTGACTTCTTTCATGTATACCATTGCCTGTACTATAGCTCCATCTGCATAATTCACAGACAACTCACATTCTTGCCAAAACTGAGCTTATTTTTTATTTCTGCCAAATCTATTATTTCCATATTTCCCACTTTGTTTTTTGGCTTGCTAATCTCCCAGTTGTCTCAGTCTCCACCATTCTTTACCTTTCACATCCAATTTATTATCAATTTATGTAGTCCTATTAGCTAGATGTTTCTCACATATTTTCTCATCTCTTCATCGCTGTTTGCACGTCTTCATAACTTCTCACCTGGACTCTCTGCCTTTGTCTCTTTCCTCTTCAAGCTGTTCTCCACACTACCTTCAGAGTCATCTTTCCAAAGGGTAAATATTCTCTTGCTATGCTCGTCCTTGAAACTCTTTACTGTCTTCCTCATGTCCATTAAGTAAAGCCCACATAGCATGACTATTTAAGGTGCTTCATGATCTGTCCCCTGTTTGCTTAGCTTCCATTCCACCATAGCTTTCAATTCTAGGTTCCATGAACACAAAAAGACTTACAATTCTTTGAACTCATTAACCTGTTTCATGCCTCAAGGTCCTTGCACACACAGCTCCCTCTGTCTAAAACTATCCTCTACTCACCTTTCCCACTTTTGAACATGTTGTCCACTGCTGTTCTTGTATTCATCCTTTAAGACCCAAACCTGAGTGTAAGAATGAAGCCATCAGTGAAATCCAGAGGCAGAGTTTATTTTTTGATGCGTACTCTGTGACTTACAGACATTTCTGTTATTATACATGGCATCGGATTATAATTCCTTATTTAAATGTCACTGTAGTATTTATCTTTGACTCAAGACCTAGCAGTGCCTGAATAAATAGTAGAACAAATAAATATGCATGTGTAATAGTAACCTAGAGAAACATTTTGTGGTCATTTGTAATGTGGTATACTTAGAACATTTGAAAATAATACTATTTGGTCAATTCTACTCAGAATAGACTCATCGCCCAAGTTATAGAATTGAAATGTTTTGAATTTACAGAATTTTAATAACTATAATTTAGAATGATTATGGTTCATATCTACCTTACCCTTTCATTGAAACTCGAGTTTGTTTCTTCAGTGTGAAATCGTCACAGATAATTATCTCCAGATGACAAATAGCAATTTCAGCATAACAAGGCAGATATGGAAAAGATATCTTACATTTTATCTGTTTTTCAGTAGGGTGTTTACCAGAGTGTTTCATGTATCTTTAGTAGCATTAGTTAGCATCCGTATCTCTACCCATCTTTAGTCAAATACATTTATTGCACATTTATTAAGATGTTCTGGACTTCTGTGCTTTAAGAACACATATGGGAGCTGGCCCCACAGCCCAGTGGTTAAGTTCATGTGCTCTGCTTCGGTGGCCCAGAGTTTCGCTGGTTCGGATCCTGGGCGCAGACCTAGTACTGCTCATCAAGCCATGCTGAGGCAGCGTCCCACATGCCACAACTAGAAGGACCTCGACTAGAATATACAACTACGTACTGGCAGGGCTTTGGGAAGAAGAAGAAGAAAGAAGAAGGAGGAGGAGGAGGAGAAGGGGGAGGAGGAGGAGGGGGAGGAGGGGGGGGGAGAGGAGGGAAGAGGGGGAGGAGGAGGGGAGGGGGAGGGGGAGGGGGAGGGGGAGGAGGAGGGGGAGGGGGAGGAGGGGGAGGAGGAGGAGGAGGAGAAGGAGAAGAAGAAGAAAGATTGGCAACAGAAGTTAGCTCAGGTACCAATATAGAAAAAAAAAGAACATACATGAATGAGGTTATTATATACATACACCTAGATCAGATATGTGGGGTTAAATATGGTGTTTACTAAATTAAATGAGAAATTTAGCTAATTTCAATACTAGCCTTGGGATTGGCTAATGTTTCATTTCAGGACTTCTCATACATTCCTACCAAAGTACACACTACAGACATGAATGCTTCTGTATCCCTAGGGAATTTAGATGCTCACTTCCTACAAAGGTAAAATTTGTTTGAATTTGCTAATTGTACCTAGATTTTGCACTTTACTCCACTATGTATTGTTTTAAATAACTTAATTTTTAGTAAGACTTCTACATAACTCTAGAAAGCCGTGCCGTGAATAAGCTATAGTTTCTAGCACTTCCCTTCACTTTGCCACATGTAGTAGGGATCCTGAGCTACCAATTTTGATAAACAAGGAGTTAGTGGGAAGAGTACTGAGCCCCGTCTTAGACTTGGATCCAACCCTGGATATGCCACTTACAAGCTTTAGATCTCCAGCAAATCACCTATCCTTCCAGAGTTTCAGTTTCCTCGCCCTAATGAGAATAATAACACCTGCCTTGCCTCCTCAGAGGATTATTTTAAAAATTGAACGAAAATTGCTCAGAGATCTGAAGCCTCAAGCTTGGAAAATGGTCAGGAACAAAGGGAGTTCAGGCAGCCAGAACCACAGCCAAATGTCATCTCACTGAACCACTGCACCAACGACACCTCGCCAGCCACCAGCGCCTCTGAATACTTTACCTTTGGCCACCATCACTGCTGGCCCTGAATCAGGCTTGCGGAGGATCATTGTTGCCACTGTTTCTACCAGCACTACCAGAATGAATTATTCTCTCACTATGTCCTAACTGTAGCTGCAACGAGGACTAGAAATGCACGCGTCAGGCTTTTTTGTCTTTTATGCTAGCAGATTGGCCTATGATCCAAATCATCAGCCAATGGAATGGAAACTCCCTCAGATACAAGAGGCGATTAAGATTTGGGGCCCACAACAGCTCTTTCTCGACTATTGCCACAGGTTCCTAACTGGTATCACTGCCTTCAACCTTTTTCCCCTCCAACCCACTATCCCTGCTGGCATCAGATTTACTTTTTTAAAGGAAAATCTGATTTCTACTACACTCTGTTTAGAGCATTCAGTGATCCCCTCCCTTCAATGCCTAAATAAATGCAAACCCATTAGAATACATAGAAACTTCTGATCAGGTCCTCATTTGCTCCCCTAGACATCCCTTCTGTCCTTCCCATCCTCCAGTGAACCCTTCTGCCTGACTGAAATATGTACTAATTTTCCCAGTGGGTCATGCTGTTTAATGCTTCTTTGCCTGCCCTTTTGTAAAAAGTGGAACTATGAAGGAATTAAAAAACCAAAAGAATAACATATTAACATCTTTCCTCAAAAAAGCCCAGCCTTGTGGGATCTTCCAGACAGGGAAGGGATGAAGGTAGGGCCCTTCTGAGGTTCAGGTTGAGGCTGTGAGACTGAAGGAAGAGAATCCTGATGGCCCACTGCGGTGGATGGAGGCACGGCCAGCCTGTGATCAGTGCGGAGGACCACTGAGCCAGACCAGAGCACAATACCTCAGTGGCAGAGGGCAGGGACTCAAGTCAAAGAATAGCAAGAAGCCATAGAAGCAAACTCACATCCCCACCCCATTTTCCTCTCCCGACATAATCCTAGGATTCTTGTTTTGACCCATGGAAGGGGAAAGAAAGTGACTCAAATCAATATAATGGAAAATTTTGCCTGATGACTAATGCAATCTCAGGCCAAATTATACTCAATTTAGAAGAGAAATGTATACATGTGGACTGAAACTCAACCATACCCATGACTGTGCACACTCTTCTTGTTCCTCCACTGGTGGAAATAACCTTCCTTTTGTCGACTGCCAAGAGACTGCTACTCAACTTTCTAGACTCAGCTGACTATGTAGATAAAGAAAATTGTGGAAGGATTCAGAGTAAGCTGTAAAGATTAGTTACCTCTGGGCAAGGAGAGTAGGGGTGGATGGGACAGGAACTGTCACTTTATGCCCTTCTGGACTACATGCATTTTTCACAATACTAGGGTATTATTTTTATAATTGAATTTTTAAAAGTCAACTCAAGAGTTAGAGAAACGGTGGTGCCTCCTTCTTTGCTCTTTTGTTTTTCGCATTTCTTTCAAAAATGACCTAAAATGTCTTGTAAGGAGGGCACAAAAGCCAAGTGGAAAATGAAAAGTGAAAATACCTTAAGTGGTTTTGAAAAACCATTATCATGTTAAACATTTTGAGACTTGTTTCCTCAGAATATTGTTGAACAATGAAGATTGGACATTATTCACTAAAATGTACCCTTCAACACATGAAAGGATAGAATAAATAAGTAAATAAAGATCGTGTTGTGTGTCCTTTGTTTATGCAAATACCCCTCTCAGTGACCATTAGAGGACCCCTTTTTTTCTGTTCTGGCCTCTTCCACACCTCCCTGACCAGGAGACAAGGTCCAGGCTTCCTGCCAGGTGCACCAGGTTGTCCTGTTGTTCCTCCTATCATGCACTGGTCAGATTTCACACCACACTCTTCTTTTCAATTGGCCATCAGCCGTATTTTCTCATTTGAATTTCATTATAGCCTTGAGAAACAGAGACAGTTATTACCTCTTTGCTGATGAGGAAAGCTCTCGTGGTTTTTCATGGAGCTAGGACGAGTCTCCTGGTCTCCTGACTTTGAATGAAGTTTTCTCTGTTTCCACCATGTCGCCTCTTTGGCACTCCCAAACCATAATCCATGCACTCCATTTTCTATAAGTATTATTCTTGACCAGAGATTTTCGCATGTTGGAGTAACTACTCTGGCTCAAAAGAGATTCAGCTTGCACTAAAGAGCCCTGACTTAAGGCCTATCAAACAGACGTTGTACATCTGCTTTAAACATTAAAGTAAAGAATGAATTCTTCTCCTCCTACCAGTATCAGTAAGGCTCTATCAGTTCCTTTCCTGACAGCAGGGTCATGTTGACCTGCTGATTTGCAACTGAATACTTCCTTGAAACTTTGATGAATATCCTGGCATGTATTTCATGTATCCTGGGCGTGTTTAATGCATGTTCTTTGTTCTAAAAAGGTATAAGACTACTGAAAAGCATACTTCTCTGGAATGCTTTACTTCCTTTGTGGAAACAGCCTTCTTGGGTTATAATCCTTACCCTTGCTCAAGTAAAACTCACTTTGTCTTTCTTAGCCATAGAATGGACTATTGGTTATTTTGCGTCGACATTCTAATGACACTATAGACTTCTCTATCTCATTCTCCTCTAATGCTATTCCTCTGTACTCTACACCTTTCCTCCCTAAGATGAAAAATTAAATATATATATTCAAATTGAATATGTGTGTGTGTGTATATAATGTTTATTTCCCCAACCAGGGTATAAGCCTTATGAAGGTAAGGACCATGTGCTCCCCTCCCCCACTCTATACCCATTTAGCGCCTGGCATGTAGTAGGCATGCAATAAACAACTGTTGAATGAATGAATGAACAAACATCAGCCACTGTGTTAGGTAGGACTGTCTCAGTTGCAGACTCCTCATTTAAACTAGCTTGAACAGAAGAGGAAATTTGTTGACTGGAGCATCTGGGAAGTTCAGGAATCAGCTGGCTTCAATCATAGCTCCAGTGAGGTTAGATTAAATTTCTTCTTTTCTTTCTCCCCCTTCTCCTTTTCCTTTTCTCTCCCCTCCCTCATCTTCCTATTCCCCCTTTCCTCCTCCTCCTCTTGTTCCTCTGTCTCTGTCATACTCTCCTTCTGCAGCTGGACTCCTCCACCTCCTCCACACGTGGTGAAGATGGCAGCTGGTAGCTCTGGGATCTCTGCCCTAGTTTGGCATCCCAGGGGAAAGAAAGCATATCTGTCTCTACATCAGTTTCTTAATTTCAGGAAAAGAGAATTTTAGAATTGGCCAGACCTGTGTCCTGTGTGGGGGTGGGATACAGTGATTGGCAGTTCCTCTAAAACCATGTGGAAGTGGGGAGCGGTGTTTTCCCAGAGCAAGTGATGCTGGGCAGATGAAAACATATGTCCTCCATATACTCTCATAGGGAGTTTTATTAAGAAGTAGAGGAGAAGCTGCTTTTAATATCAAGCAACTTCCTGCTTCTCAAATCTAAAGTCTCTGGATGGAGCCAAATTATGACCTTTTGAACCATTTGAATTAGATCACAAATTTTAAAAAGATAGACTGCACTTTATTCTTTGAGTCACAAGGTGTTAATAAGTCAAGTATAGTATAGTAATAAAGACAAACCCACTCACAACCTTTATATCTATCTGTTCAGCAAAGCAAAAAACGGCAAAACAATTTTTTTAAATTTTGGCTTCTGGCCAAATAAAAACTCTAGAAATTTGTTTGTAGATAAAATGTGTTTCAATGTCTGAGAGGAAACGTGCGACTCAGTAACCACCACAGGATGCAGATCCCATTTCATGTAGAAAAATCTGCAGGCAACATGCTCATTTTCCTGTGCATATGGAAAAACACAGAATGCTCATCCTCCCATGACTGCTCAGACATTGAAAGTACTGATATTCCTGGAGCCTTGAATCTTAAAGGGAGAAGCGGGTTTTCAGTTTTGAGTTTTTATTATTTGTCTAGGCCCCTGTGTTTGAAAGTTGTGTTCTGGGAAAGAAATAGTTATCGGAATTTTTTTAAAAAGTTTCCTTATCAGTCTCTACTTCAAGCTAATTTGCTTTTTTTTTTGTGAAGAAGACTGGCCTTGAACTAACATCTGTTCCAATCTTCCTCTGTTTTATGTAGGATGCTGTCACAGCGTGGCGTGACAAGTGGTGTTAGGTCCGCTCCCAGGATCTGAACCTGTGAACTCTGGGCTACCGAAGCGGAGCCTGCCAACTTAACCACTATGCCACTGGGCGAGCCCCCAGGCTACTTTGCGTTTATAGCCCTTCCACATTGGCATGAAGGGGCTGAGAAGGTAACAGTTTTATAAATGAATGAGAGTGCGTGTGACAAGTCCCATTCAGATGTCCGATAATGCAGGATCAGAGACTTAACTGCTGTTTATAATACAGAAAGTACTAAACTGGTTCTTTTTCTGTCACAGCTTTTTTTATTTTATAAACTGGATCTTAAGGAAAAATAACAGTGAACTTTTTGCTTTTTAAAGTTATAAATATATATGATTAATAAGAAAAACACTGAAGGAAATGAAAACAACCTCGCATCCTGTACTTCCTGACATCTTCTTTTGAGTTTGTGAAATTTCCTGTCGTTACTTTTTAGTATATTTATTTTGAAGGAAGTTCGTTTAGCAAGAAGAAAAAGACCAGCACCCTGTCCCTCCTGACACACGCCCACACACACACACACACATACACACCCCTCAGGGATTTAGAAATGTGCGTTGCAGTGTTATTCCACCGTTTAAGCACCATGGCCCATGACGCATCTCTAGGTGTGCACATGGGTGAGATTCGGGCAGCAGCGGAGAGAACCCCCAACACTACACAGAAAGCAAGAAGCACTGTGTCCAAGATTCTGTACTTCTTCACAGGGAAGGAGCTATGAGAGAAAAACTTCATGATTATCCTCAGTTATTTTTGTTAGTAGCTATCATTTATTGAGCTTTTGCTAGGTATCATCACTGTGCTGAGTGTTTTACACGCACACATACTGCAAATTTGTCATGTGTCCATGTTTCTTAATATCCCAGTTTATGTTGTAGGTAAGGCTGTGTTTTTGGCGGGCGTGATCCATTGGTGAATCATGAAATTAATTTGATGAGTAGAGATAAATTCATTCCTCCAACATCCTTGTGAAGTGAATTATTTTATCACCATTTTACAGATGAGAACTATCAGACTTTAGGAGATTGAGAAACTCACCCACGTTCACAGACTTAGTGAGAGGTAAAAGTGCATTTGGAGTCTTTCTGTCTCCACAACTTTGCCTGAACTACTACTGCTACATCATTTAATAGTTCTGGATATGTCTCATTAAAAACATAGCTACATATAGAAGAAAAGCTGTTTCCTAATATATCCTGTAAGTATGTAAGGCTTGTGGATAAGCAACCCGCCTGCATTGTATTGAATATAAGCTTAAAAATCAAGTGTGTGTGTGTGTGTGTTTTAATTAGAGTTGTGGAAAAAAATTCATAGGACTCAGTACCATTAATAGAAATATCAAAATTCATGAGTGACTTCTTAGGCGAAAAGAGTTTCTTACTTTTAAAAGTTCATAATAATCATATTTTGTATTTACATAGAACCTTACAGTTTATCTAGGGCTTTCCTAGATACTATGTGATCCTCAGGCGTTCTATGGACTTGATACATGGGGCCTTTGCATGGTACAGGCTGTAAGAGTGGTTACAGCTGATAACGGCTAGTTATCAACAGGAAAACCAACACATTTTGGCCATAATCCAATAGCATAAAAGTGGCGCTTACAGATAATCTGCATTATGAAATTCCCAGCTCTTAAAGAAGTAGCCAGGCCACCAAATGAATGATCAAGCAGATATATTTAATAGGCCCTAAAATGTTAAAGGTAAAAATGCCATCAATAAATTGACTCTGGAACACCAAAAGCTTCCCAAAAAATCTCTGCCTTTCAGAAAACAATGGTGTTTATTAAACACATTGGTCATTTCAGAAGAATCTCCCAAAATTACCAAGACCATATCAGTTGTATAATGTCAGCATTTATACACCAAGTCTCACTCATTCTTTGCTTTTTTAGAAAAAAAATAGTGGGCCGGCCCAGTGATGCAGCGGTTAAGTGCACATGTTCCGATTCAGTGGCCCAGGGTTTGCCGGTTCGGATCCCAGGTGCGGATCCCAGGTGCCGACATGGGACTGCTTGGCAAGCCATGTTGTGGTAGGTGTCCCACATATAAAGTAGAGGAAGATGGGCATGGATGTTAGCTCAGGGACAGTCTTCCTCAGCAAAAAGAGGAGGATTGGCAGCAGTTAGCTCAGGGCTAATCTTCCTCAAAAAAAAAAAATAGTACATATACTCACACAGACAGAATCCCTTCCAGTTCGTGTTGGCTGCCATTTTAGTCAAGTTTAAGTAAGACTTTAACTACTGTCAAAAACTTCCTTTGTAAGATCATCACATTTCTCATCAGAGTTTCTGCTGTGGGTTGGGTGGTATTTGTGGTGGTCCCAACCCATCCATGAAATCTATTTAGTGAGCAGAGGCGCACAATTTCTTAAAATGAAATAGAATAGAATAGAAAATGTCAGAATGCATCACAGGTAGTAAAGGTAAGGATATTTCATGAAACTTTTGTTTCAGTGTTTTATGTGTATGCTATGTGTATCCTGAGTGTGGATATTTAATATAGGTTGTAGTGAAAAAAAGATTTGAAAGCCACTGGGTTAAGGCATTATCTCCAAAAGACATTTCGATGAAAATATAGTTTGTGCGTGCATGTCTCAGAGCACACAGATTTTTTTATTACATGTGGTGGAGCAGTGGAGGGAATTGCTGAGAGTTGGGAGGTGTTGATAGCCAAAGTACAAGGAGGATAAAGGAGCAAAACTCCACCTAAACTAGGGTTATACCTAGTGGTGGTCCTACTCTTTGATCCTAGCTGTGACTAAGGAGATTAAGGTATATCTATGGGTACTACTGGTGGGAAGAAGGGCAAAAGGGAGAGGAACAGAGAGAAGAGGCAAGGAGAGCAAGACAGGGAGTGGCAGAGTGGGATAATGTGAGTCAGAGCAAAGGTTGGGGTTCAAATGTGAAAAAAAGAGAGGGAAAGAAGAGGAAAAACCAAAACCTAAGAGATGCATAGGATGAGGCTTTGCAGATAGAATCACTCTATGTAAAAAGGATGACTTCAGTTGGCAGTAACATAAGCTTGGCTTGAATGGCTTAAACAACAAAAATATTTATTGACTGATTCACTGGCTTGATGATGTCATAAGGACTATCTACAGCTTTGGCCTCAATTTTGTTCCTCTTGTGGATATAGGATGACTGTAAGAGCAACTGGGACTCCTTCCCATGCAAGGAGAAAAAGGCTGGATTCCTGTGGTTCTCTGAATGACAAGTGACAACTTCCCAGAATCCTCCAGCAAACTTCTGCTTACATCCTATTGGCCAGAATGGAATCACATGCCCATTTCTGAATAGATGACTGACAGAGGGATAGCATTACCCCGACCAATCAGACTTCTCTCTAGAGGTAGGATCAACCTCCTTTGGGCACATGGCTAGATGAGAGGAAAGCACAGCTGAAGTTCTTTTAGGAAGAAGGGGTAGATATTTTGTTGTGTAGGCAACAAACAAAGTTAACTACATACAAGAATTTTTAAAAACTTCGGTAACATATCCTGGTAGTTCTAGTGGATTTAATAGTAAACATTTCTATTATTAAAACAGTTTCATCTTTAGAGACCTATTATGTCATTTGGCTTCTCAGATAAGAATGCTTTTGGGGGCCGGCCCAGTGGCTGAGTGGTTAAGTTCACGTGCTCTGCTTCAGCGGCCCAGGGTTTCGCTGGTTCAAACCCTGGGCGTGGACATGGCACCGCTTGTCAAGCCGTGCTGAGGCGGCATCCCACATGCCATAACTAGGAGAACGCAGAACTAAAAATACACAACTATGTACTGGGGGGTTTGGGGAGAAAAAGGGAAAATAAAATCTTAGAAAAACAAAAAAGAATGCTTTTGGAGGCATTTAAATAAAAGCAAAGAAATCAAGTACAGAGAGCTTCTATTTTCCATATACTTTACCACCCAAAGAAATCTCAATTTTTACCCAAAAATAATATGCTGTATTCACTCCCGCAGAGACAATGCACAATGATTGACCTCTGTTGGAACAAACATCATGAGAGAGAACCACCAGCCATTGTGCAGAGCTTTACTTCTCTCTCTGAGTCCCTCCCCCACTCAGAAGTTATACTTCAGCATTATCCTCCTATGTACTTGCCAACTTTCTGCATCATGACACAAAGACATTGCTGGTTAGGATCATTCTAGCCTGAAGAAAGGCAAGAACAAAGCCAGCCAGGCTTAGATGAAATGCACACTGTTTGCTGAATGGCCATGGTGTTTTGAGGGTTCCCTTTATGAAAGACTAGCACAAAGTAAATAGCCCACAGTTGCTCAAATCTGGGCTTTGGTTTCGTTGCCACCATCCGCCACTTCCTCCCCCAGGAGAATTACAGCTAAGTGGTGTTTGAACTACGTCCCCAGGGGAGTGGTGAGTAAGAAGAAAAGCATGCTGGATCAACAATAAATCATTTCTGAAAAAAAAGGACATTTCAGGAAAATTAAACAAAGTGTAGAAAAGCCTTAGCTTGCAATCTGTTGTTGCAGAGTTTGAACGATGGCTTTCCTCCCTGCTTAGACAAACACCAAGCAGGAAACTCTGAACAGGAAAAAAAAGTTCTGTCCAGAGCCAGAGAAGAGAATAGCCTACGATGACTGTCATTGTTGCTTCATTGTCCATTTAAACAAAACGAAGGCAGCTAGTTCTTTAACTCTTTCCAGTTGAACTTCTGATTATTTTCCTAAGTTCTACAGTGGGGACCTGACAACTCTAGAAATCCAATGAGCCTGGAACATGGGTTTTCAAAGTTATTTCAAAGCTCAGCTAAATCCTCAAATAGTTTAACCGGCTTCCCCTTGTGCCCTGGCTACAATTGCACGTAAATTGCTCTCGCTGGGATAGCCACTTCTGGTAGGGCCGATGGGAGTGTAACGTGCATATTTCGTTCATCATTGTTTGTAAATACCTTGTGAAATTGGAAAAACATGCCTTTCTCGTGTGCACTTTGTGATTTTTCTATTTGGCAAACTCTGCTATTGTCCTCCTGCCTTACTTTTCCTCTGCTGCTCAATTCCAACGCTCAGTTGTCTATTAATTGCTGGTGTAGAACCGTCCTACAACAATGTCAGCCCAAATTTATTAGCTGAGCTCGCTGCTGGCTGCCTCCATAGCAACCAGCTGAAAATATTGTAGGACTTTCCCCATGAGCCTGTACCAAACAAAGGCACATCACCACTTCTTTCTGTTTTAACAGTTGTCTACCTCAAGAGGAGCTGGGCAGAATTCAGAAAATATTTTTCAGCTGGGAACAGAAATAATCAACCAGGTCAAATGCTAGGCCTTATTTCTTTGGATGCTCTGCTGATTGTCATCTCATTCTAATGAATGATTCATGCCATTCACCTTGAATCAATCACTTATGTTATCTGAATTTCTATTCTGTGCTTCCTAGAATTGACATTGCTAAGATGAATAAATTCTTATAATAGGTGGGGATTTAGTCAGCCAGTTGATATATTTGATTTCTTTCATAAGATGTTTTAATAATAGTATTTTAAAATTTCAAAAGCTCCTTAGGGCATTAACCAGCATTTTGAAGAAAGCCTAACGCACTGATTTTCTCTTTTAAGAGTACTTCCAGCTTTAAAATGCTGTGAATTTATAAATACATGCTACCATATTCTCAATACCAGATTCTGGATTATTATTTTTCGTGAAGGTTGAAGAAATTAGTTAGATATGGACAAAGCAATGCAAATCTATGCATAAAGCAACAGAATAGTGTGATTCTGTCATTATGTAATAATACCTTGCACACCATAGGTGCTCAACAATTATTTCTTGATTCTTGGAAACTTTATGTTTTTCAATTACCAGTTTGGTAATTATACAAACTATATGTAGTGGGATTTTCAAATAGATGCCTCATTTTACAACAATGTATTTTATAGCTTATATAACTGTAATATGTTTAAAAGAGAATTTATTATTTTCGTGCTTTGACAGGATGAGATCTGTCATTCCTATCATCCTACACTGGGCCTCCTTGTTTAATTATGTATGTGTATGGCTTTATAGAGGATTACTAGAGTGATATTTTTCCTTTCATTACACAGAAGTCAGGTATTAAAAGAGTGAAAACCATAAAATTCCTCATTAGGAATATTCCAAATCAGATAAACAAACAGAAAACCAAAAAAGCTTTGCCCGTCTGACCCTAACCACACTAGTTGGGTTCACTGTCTTTGCTACCGAGGTCTACGTCCTTGTGTAGTTGGATTCGGACCAAGTGATGTGCTTTGTTCCACAGGAGACAAAAGAGCATCTTTACTCCCCTGGTTTGATAAGCATTGTCCTGTATCCTTCTTAAAAACTCTGACTTACCGCATCAGTTCTCTAACCACTTTCTGAAGCTTGTTACCTGGTTCACATTTCTGACTCTTGACTTCCAAAAACCTACCGAGTCATTCCAGATGTGTTCAGTTTGGTGTCTCCCTGGACACCTAACATCATCATCATCATCATATCTCACATTATTACTATGTGCTAGCTAAGCAGTATGCCTTACACTAATTATCTCATTTAAACCTCATAACAACCCCACGAGGCAGGTACTATTATTCAGTGCTCAGGTCATTAAGAAAGCACATAGCAAATAAGAGGCAGAGCCAGAAGTTTGAACCTAGGCAGTCTCTTAACTGCTATCTCTACCTCTTTCAAACTCTTGCCCAAATGGAGAACTGAATACGAGCCACTTGGGTAAGAGCCAGTCTTCCTAACCACATGGCATTGTTACCAGTCTTGGGGAGGGTACAGGTCCAGCTGCACAGAATGATTCTGCCTTTCAATGGTCTTCTCCTAATTCTCTTAGTGGCAAGAGGCTTTATTCATTTCCTTTGTATTCAAACTCAGCTTTTTACTTTTTATCCACACAATATGCCACAGACAGCCCAGATTGCATTCATTATGAGCTATCGTGTCCCTTGTCACTTGTTTACAACAAGGGCTCTGGCTTGGCCCTAGCTTTTAGGTGAAGTCATCTTAGGAAAAGTCAAGAGCCACAGAAATAGAGTTTTAAAAATGACAAACATTGCAAGCATTCATGTTATACTCCCACAATCTTTATTTTCCAATTTCTGTTAGTTGAAAACAAGAACAGTGAGAGATCTTAGGAAATAGTGGATCTTTAGAAATACTCACAACTACCCATAAACAAAAGCCAAATACATTTACTCCTACATCCCCACTCCACACTAACCAGATGATATTAAAAAGACTTGCAAAGTGCTTTATATCTGTAGGTATACTACAAAATCTAATCACACACAAACAAATGGAAGACATGAATAGCAAATACCCAGCTTACTTTTTTTTTTTTTAAAAGATTTTATTTTTTCCTTTTTCTCCCCAAAGCCCCCCGGTACATAGTTGTATATTCTTAGTTGTGGGTCCTTCTAGTTGTGGCATGTGGGACGCTGCCTCAGCGTGGTTTGATGAGCAGTGCCATGTCCGCGCCCAGGATCTAAACCAACGAGACACTGGGCCGCCTGCAGCGGAGCGCGCGAACTTAACCACTCGGCCACGGGGCCAGCCCCCAGCTTACTTTTTTTTAATCATATAAGTCAAAAGGATATAAAGAATAATGTAGGGATTCAATTAAGAACTTAGTGGTGGCTTTTAATGGGTGGCATTTTCTAGTAAATATCTCAGTCAAATAGTGATATTACAGAGCAAGAGAACGTCCCTCTGAGGAACTCTCTTGCCTCCTGGAGAGGATCAAGGAAAGATAAGATTTCTACTCAGGTTGTCAGGCAGCAGGGCAGAAATATTTTCAGGTAAGGCAATGACCCTCTCCTTTGACGAGAATAATAAGAAACATAGCAAAAGTCTTAGCTTGGTAGGAAACGAAATGTCTAGCTCCTGAAATGTCACTGTAAGTTCTGAGCGACAGAAACAGGAAGGAAGAGTGAGCAATACCCAGTCTGTTACATTTGGCCTGTTAGGAAACCACGTGGTGGGGCATGTGATAAACTCTGTCGCTGCTCTTGCCTCAGCGTTCTCCTCCTGGAATCTTGAACCACGTTGGGCTTTTGTCAGATGAGCAGACAGTCTGATCCTGGAACATGATCGCCGTCCTGAATCCCGGACAGCAGGGATCCGGTCTGCTGTGTGCGCAGCTGCATTGTGAGCGCCTGGAGCCCAGTGGGTGCTCAGTGCCTATTTGTTGAATGAATGAGTGCACACCTCAGAGCCCGATAATTTGAGAGCAGAGTGAGAAATAATCGGGGCTTTTTTGCTGTTCACCTAAACATGGTGACCAAAAGAAAAGAAAAAGCAAAGAAGAAAAAGAAAAGAAGCAGAAGGGGTCATCTGTCATCCGCTATGGCAACTGAGTTATTTTGTTCATATTCGGTTTGTATTTGTAGATTCCTCACAGCAAAGATGCCAGAAGACACAACGGAATAATCATGAACTTTTGTGTATGTGCGTGTAACATGTATGCATGTGTGCACATGTGTACGTGTGTGTGATTGTTCTTACTGATGTAGGTATATCAGATCATGCAGATGTGGCCAAGTCTATGGCTGACTTTAGGTAACTCTTCATCCATTCTCCTGGAATGAAAGGCTTTCCTAATTCTCCTGATTCAACAGTAATTACTTAGAATCATAAGAAACAAGGTTGACTCATTATCAAAACGGCCCATCCCTGCTAATAAGGCAGCCCCATGATAATAAGAGAAAGGTAATGTGGGGAGGTCACTCCTCCACTTCAGAAATCACATGACATCTAAATTGGGAGTTGGTGGCCATGTAAACAAATTCAAATTACCTTCCAGCAAAAACCTCAAACTACTTGTTTGAGATGGTTTCAGCTAGAAGATGTGAATCCAGATCAAAATCAAAAGCCACAGAAATACTGAAATAGCTGAAACAGAGACATAGTCATTACAGGAAGCTTAGGAAGCTTCAAAGGAGGTTAAAAAAAGAAAGAGGAGGAAAATCTGCAGCGAGAGAAGCTAGTGGCATTGCCCATCCTTCCTGGAAATGATAATGTCCTCTGAAGAGGAAGGGGAAGGAGTTAGAGGTGCAAAACAAGCAGCCTAGACAGGGACAAAACAGGAAACAGGAGTGCTGATGAAACCGAACCGTCAGTAGGGAAGAGAGCGGAGTCTCAAAGCCACAGAGCTGTTAAAGACACCGGAAGAGGACGGAATAAAAGTGGTGAGGGACTCAGAGCAAACTATGGATTAAATAATGCATTTACAAATAGATAATGAAGTCTCAATTTTCCTGTTGAAATGACCTGGAGACAGGCTTTGTCCTATTGTAGTCATTCTAGGGAACTTTTTTGGTCCTAAATTTGCATTGAATCAAATATTGCTTGAAATAAAGGGACTTTCAAATTTAGGGGAATTCTGTCATTGCTGATATACAGAGATATCTTACAATTGTGTTGGTTAATAGTAATAGGTAACATTTAGTACCTTGCCCATAATATGGATAATATCATTTAATTCTCGCATCTTAGAAAGCATGTACTATTACCACCCTCAGCTTCTAGATGAAGTCTCTGAGGTTGCATAATTTGTTAAGAGTCAATGGCCAGTATAGAATAGTCTCGAGACATGAATTTCCCCCTCTTGATTCCAGAGCCTATGTTCTAGCCACCGTTCCATCTTGCCTCCCATTTGATCAGTTATGGTGTGCCATTTGATCCATATACGATATTCTACTGAACATGTATCTACGGGACATAACAAGCTACCTCTAGCTCATTTCCATTTATATTTGCTCTATTTACCAGAATTGCTGTTATTTTCCTTTGCCAGCCTTTAGAGAGAGATACAATGGGCAGCAAAATGCCCAGAATTAAGGGGCAAACCAAGGAAGGATAAAGGGGCCTAGAGAGAATCAGGCCTGGAATGGCAGAACAATAGAGGCAGCTTGGATATTCCAGATTCTAGAGCTCAGTTCCCTCATTACAGGGAGGAACCTACTGACTGGCTCCCAACTAAGAGTCTTGCTAAAAGTATCTGAGCAAGTCAGCGACAACATCCTTTGACCAAGTGGCGGAGGACCAGTAGTTATTTTTCTTGTATTTATTTTATAGTATCACAATGCTTTGGGGGGATTACTGTGCTAATAATCTAATGTAACTATTAATATTATCCGTAAAATAATGATTTGGTGTGGTTAAATGATTTCTCCAAGGTCACATAATGTATCAGATTTTTCAAATTTCCCCAAACCTTATTTCATTCCTGAATTATACTATTGCCAGCAAGGCCCAAATTGGACTGAATTTAAGCTTATGTCACTTAGTGATGGCTGTTTTTAAAGAAATAAAAACTTTGCTTTGGAGTCTGGAGCTTATGTTTCTCATTTGGCTGCCATCCCGGTATTGTGGCATGCAGAGGATACTTCCCCAAACATCAGGACAATTTTGGATGCTCCCTCGCTCTTTCATAACCCAGTTGGTTTGCCATGCTCCTTGGGTTAGAAAGTGAGCCCCTCAGGCACTGTTGCTCAGAGTTATTTAAGATCTTAAGAAGGCAAATTCTAAATGAACAGAAAGGCCCACAAATACCCATGTGGATAAGATCAACACGAAACACCGAGGGGATTTCGCTTGTGCACAATTCCATTGCTAGGAATCTGAGGAAAGATGTTGAAAGATGCACATGTTGTGGCCACAGTGTGAGGGCATTCTTCTGTGTTGAAAAAACTCAAGGATGCCTTGTTTTATGCTGATGTCCAAGTCAATATGCCTTTTAGTAAATGCTCCTGGGCTAAGGCTGTTGGAGCACTGGGAAGCTGGCAGCTTACTCCATTCTAGCCTAGACTTCTAAGATTTTCTTTGATTTGGATTAATGGGACTCAAATATATTCATGTGATGAAACGTCTAAAAATCACTTTTTGCAGGATAAAATGAAATACAAATACCTAAATTATAAAAAAAAACAAGCATATAATTTTGTATTGACCCAGATACTACTGTGTACTATTATAAGAGAATGGTAATATTAAAACCAAAGGAATATGAAACACTTGTGGAGGAAAACTTAAAATTGAGGAAATTCTATCCATTAACTTATCTTCTTGATATTTTGTGTGGAAGAGTGCTAGTTGCCTACCCTAACATTCATTCTCCCCTTCCTTTTCAACAGAACCCCGATTTTTAGCAGGGCACAGGCTCTCAAGACAAAAACTATATTTCCCAGCCTCTCTTGTGGCTAAGTATGGCCGAGTGACTATTTTCTGTGAAAAACATGAGTGTATAATTCCTAGCTGGAAAGTCCAGACAGGCTGCTTAAAGGGATTCACCTCCGCTGGGGGGGTTCCTTTCTGCTTTTCCTTCTTTTTCTGGCCTACAATGCAGATGTGATAACTGGGGCTTTAACAGCCCTGAGATGCCCTTAATAGTAAAAGCCACATGTTAGGATAACAGAGAAAAAAGATAGCCCAAGTCACTGATGACATCCTGCAATGGTCGTAGCTTAGATTTTCTCCCTCCCGACTTTTATCTGAGAAAAAAAGACTTCAAAAATTCTGGCTTGCTTTAGGCACTGGTAGTTTACATTAAAAAAAAATTTTTTAATTGAAGTTTAATTGACATATAACATTATATTAGTTTCAAGTGCACAATCTAGTGATTCAATATTTGTATACATTGTGAAGTGATCACCACAATAAGTCTAGTTACCATCTGTCACCATACAAAGTTACAACATTTTTTTCTTGTGATGAGAACTTTCAAAATCCACTCTCTTAGTACCTTTCAAATATGCAACACAGTATTATTGACTATAGTCACCATGATGTACATCACATCCCCAGGACCTCTTTATTTTCTAACTGGAAGTTTTTACTTCTTGATCTCCTTCATACATTTTTCCGACATCCCAACCTCCTCCCCTCTGGCAACCACCAATCTGTTCTCTGTGTCTATGAGTTTGGCTCAGTTTTGCTTATTTGTTTGTTTTGTTTTTTAGATTCCACATATAAGTGAAATCATATGGTATTTGTCTTTCTCTGTCTCACTTATTTCACTTAGGATAATACTCTCAGGGTCCATCCATGTTGTTGCAAATGCCAAGATTTAATTCTTTTTTATGGCTGAGTATTATCCCATTGCATATATATATATATATATACACCACATCTTCTTTATCTATTCATCCATCAGTGGACACTCAGGTTGTTTCCATATCGTGGTTATTGTAAATAATGCTTCATTGAACATGAGGGTGTATATATCTTTTCAAATTAGTGTTTTCATTTTCTTTGGATAAATACCCAGAAGTGGAATTGCTAGATCATAGGTAGCTCTATTTTTAATTTTTTGAGGAGACTCCATACTGTTTCCCATAGTGGCTGCACCAACATTTTTCTTTTATGTGCAGCCAAATCTAATCCTAACTGATATGTTAGCAATAAAGCCCCCACCCACCCTGGTCCTAATATTGAATTTTAGAGCTTGAACACCTAAAACTACTGGTAGCCAGTATAATACAGGAGTATAGTTTGAACCTCAGACTTGGTTATAATCTTTGTGTTTTCTTAGAAAAACTATGAAGATAATTATTTAAATTAACTTCTATTTTTAGTTTGGGAAGTCTCATTTGTAAAAAAAGAAAGGAAAATGACTCTAGACCTCATTCGTTTCTGGCTCTTTCTCACTCTCACTAATATCTAGAAATGGTATAAGTTTCATCTTAGTCAAAGTATCTCCTTTCATACATATTTATGTAATGCTTTAACTTCATAAAGTATACCCACATAATTATTTCATATGATTCTCATAATAGATCCATGAAGTAAGCAAGACAAGCATAATTATTTCCTTTTTTGCCAATGTAGTAACTGGATTTTCCTCTTCATTACGTTGCTTTGAGGTAGATGAGACTCTTATTATCCTTAATATAGAGAAAGCAGAATCATGAAATGCTCACTTCATCTGACCCAATGCCTCGAAAACAAGTTGATTTTTTTTTTTTTGAGGAAGATTAGCCCTGAGCTAACATCTGCCGCAAATTCTCCTCTTTTTGCTGAGGAAGGCTGGCCCTGAGCTAACATCCGTGCCCATCTTCCTCTACTTTATAGATGGGACACCTACCACAGCATGGCTTGTCAAGCGGTGCCGTGTCTGCACCCGGGATTTGAACCGAAGAACCCCGGGCAGCCAAAGCAGAACGTGCGCACTTAACTGCTGCGCCACCTGGCCCCACAAGATGGCATTTAATAACACTTGTTGGACCCCTGGGTGGGCAACTGCGTAAGTGTGTGCATAAGGAAAATGAGACCTGAGGAAGTTAAGGGAGGTATCAGTGTCACAACACTGGAATTAAAATTAGGGTTTCGTCACCCATATTCTAATTTTTTCCCCATTATGTTATCTTGCCTCTCCCTAGAAATTCATTCTCTAATTTGCTGAGTTGTCCATTTGGGTGTACTGTCAGTGAAAGGCTGTGTTCAGATGGTCGTCAAAGGTGGACTTCAACTGATGCCCCAGAACAACGTTGCATACACCACAGAATTTGCTTTTGCTGGCCGCTCTCCCAATCTTCACATATTAATGCTGTGCCAACAGCAATTGTCCCAGACAAGTGACTGTGCTGGCAACGTAGGATTCCTTTAAACAAAGTCCTTCACATGAATAACTAACAAGGAGTTCCATTTCTAGCTTTGCCCGATGCCTTTACACAACTAGAATATTTGTTTCAGTTGGAAAAATGTTCCAGGAAGCGTTGTATTGTGGTGGTGGTGGTGGTGGTTTAACTTGAGGGTTTAAAGATTTGAACTAGGAAATACAAGAGCTGGAGTGGACTCAAACATTTAGAACACAGTTTTCCTTCTGAAAGAACTGAGAAATAACAAGAGCCGGAAAGACTTGAAATGATCACCCTGATTCACTCCAAGGTATGTGTCTAAAGTGAACGTACATTGTTTTGCGGATAATTGAGACAGAAATATTAGATGATTTCTAAGTCATCTATTTAGTCCAGATATCAGCTATAAATTCTAAGTCCTATGTTAGTCAAGGAGTTAATGAGAAGAATTTCTAAGCCTGTCACTTACTACCTGTGTGACTTTGGAGAAATTATTCTCTCTGCATGTCAATTTTGACACATTTACGATTAGAATAATACTCCTTGACTCTCACAGTTGTTGAAGGTTTAGATGAGATATTTCAAGGTGCCTAGCAGTTTAGAAGCCGCTCAATTCCAGGTTAGATTATATTCCTTCCTCTTTTGATACTGGCTCCATTTTCAGAAACCCTTGCTACATTCCATGACTAAGTAGAAACACTGAGAAATCCAATATAACTTTATCAAAACCTTCTAATTTGCTTTTGTGTACAGAAGTCTAAAAACTCCCATAATATGTAGAATTTACAAAAATACCTAAGAATATCCAGAAGACACTTGGCCTGGTTAGCTTGATCTGCAATAATTCTGGTTCTTTTGTGTGCTTTTGGCCCCAATTTTGCAATAAGAATCAGAATATTAAGTGGAAACATTTGTGCCTATCACTTTCTCATGATCTTGACCCAGAAGTCCTCACCTATGCTTTTCATAATTTGCTTTCACTTTATTCAGCAACTATGTTTGAGGTACCAACATGTGCCAGGGCTTGAGGTGCTGAGGACACAGTAATGAACAAAACAATAGAAGTCCTCTCTGTTAGTGGGGAGGAGACAGACAATAAAACAAATAAACATGGTCTATTGGTGAGTGATAAGAATGATAGGGAAAAATAAAGCAGAAATGGAGATATAGAGTGTTGGGACAAGAGTTTGCAATTAGGGGCTGGCCTTGTGGCCGAGTGGTTAAGTTTGTGCGCTCTGCTTCGGCAGCCCAGGGTTTCACCGGTTTGGATCCTGGGCGTGCACATGGCACTGCTCATCAGGCCATGTTGAGGTGGCATCCCACATGCCACAACTAGAAGGACCCACCACTAAAATATACAACTATGTACTGGGGGGATTTGGAGGGAAAAAGCAATTAAAAAAAAGATTGGCAACAGTTGTTAGCTCAGGTGCCAATCTTAAAAAAAAAAGCTTGCAATTAAAATATAATGGTCAGGAAAAGTTATATAAGAAGATGAACCAGTAAAGACCTGAAGGAGGTAGGGAATGAGCCATGCAGAAACCTGGGGGGGAGTGTAGAAGGCCTGGGAAGCACATAGGCCATGAGGCAGGAAAGTACCTGTAATGTTCACAGAACAGCAAGAAGGCCAGTGTGGCTATAGCACAGACAACAGACGAGAAAATAGTAGGACATAAAGCGAGATGGGTAAGGAAACAGAGAGAGGGCAGATTGTGTATGCCATTATAAGGACTTGTCTTTTACTCTAAGTGAAACGGAAGCCTTTGGTGGGCTTGAGCAGAGAGGTCACGTGATCTGACTTATGTTTTAATAGGACCATTCTGACTGGCGTGTTGAGAAATAGGCTGAAAGGCAGTGAGACCAGTAAAGAGATTATTGCAATAATCTAGTGGGAAATGATGCAAATATTTGCTGATGAATTGGATGTGGGGCGTGAGAGACAGAGAGGAGTCAAAAAGGACTGCAAGTTTTTTGGCATGAGAAAATAAAAGATGGTGTTGCCATTAACTTATGCACAGAAGACGACAGGAAGAACAGGTTTGGGAAAAATCAGCAGTTTGGGTTTTTTTTTTTTTTTGAGGAAGGTTAGCCCTGAGCTAACTACTGCCAGTCCTCCTCTTTTTTGCTGAGGAAGCCTGACCCTGGCTACATCCGTGGCCATCTTCCTCTGCTTTCTATGTGGGATGCCTACCACAGCATGGCGTGCCAAGCAGTGCCATGTCTGCACCCGGGATCGGAACTGGCGAACCCTCGGCCGCCGAGAAGCAGAACGTGCGAACTTAACCACTGCACCACCGGGCCTGCCCCCGAGCAGTTTGGTATTAGCCATACTAAGTTTGAGATGATTATTAGACATCCAAATAGAGATGTTATGTAGGCAACCGGATATCAAGTCAGAGTAAAGGGGAGAAATCTAGGGTGGAGATGTAAATTTGGGTGTTAGCCTATACATGATATTTAAAGATGAGAAGACAGATATACATGTGTGTAGGGGCAGGCAGGTGGATAAGAGAGGTACATAGAGAAGTTAGTCTCATGGCTCAGAGGACTGGCTCCTTCAAATCATTTGGCTGTAGGGTGGTGAGAGAAGAGGGAACCACTGAGCTCAACAGTTTTACAATCCTTCAAAGGAAAAAGATGATCAGCTATGGGAGAGCACTGGCTGGATTGGGGCCTGGGGTACGGCGGGAGGAAGCTCCAGGAACTACAGGTGAAATGGACAAAATGAGCCTACTGAGTAAGGGCATGGAATCCCTGACTCAGCCAGAGTGATTCAGAGAGAATCGTTCAGCATTCAGACTTCACAATATATTGCTCACACAGCGTGGTTTATCCATTCATACCTTTAAAAAATTAGTACTCTGGCTCAATAATTCTACTTTTTGACATGAATCCTAAGGAAATTAATTGTGGTAAAATATTTATATGTACAGGTATTCATCACAGTGTTATTGATAATAATTTTTTTAAAAACTAGAAAAAATCTGAAAGTGCTCTAAGAAGGGGAATGGTTAAAAACATTGTCATATGTCCGTAGGGTGAAATATTATATAGCCATTAAAAGCACTGCTCACAACAATGCTTAGTAACATTGGAAATGACTACAGTATAATGTTAGATACAAATTAACAGAAAACCCTGTATTATACATTTAGAGAACACACAATGAAAACAAATACACCCAATATTTGTGAGTGTTGGGCTTGTGTTTTTTTCTGTGATACATTTCTGTTTTTCCAAATTTTTCATCGGGACAGAAATTATTTTTATAATCATATTTTAAAATTTTGATTGAGAATTTTAAGCAAAGATTAAAATAAGAAATTCCTCAAGTTGGCCCCTATCCTCCTTGGGTCACTCTGTCTGGCTGCAGATTCCTCTGTTCATTTTGGTTGTGGGCTCTATGAGGCCTTGCGAATATTCAGCAGCCTATTCCTCGAACGAGTGGTTAAACATGCGTGATTGGGCAACAGGCCTCAGGATGGTGAATGAGAGCTGAGCTGGTGAAAACCTTGTGACACTGGCCTGGTGGATACAGGAGTGATCCCCTTGGCACATGGAACCTTTCAGCAGACTGGGATTTCACCCAGTGAGCTGGCAATGGGCCCTCTTGTTTCCAGGACACCTAGAACTCATCATTTGTGCCTGGATTGTTTATTCACTTCTACTCCTGAATTCTCTCTAGCAGAATCATTTCCTGTTTAAATCTCTTCAACTTTTCCTCTTTGACCTAGGACTGACTGTAAATTATCTCTGTTCTACAGTACATGAAACCTTCACAAAGGTAAGCCGTTAGTGATATGTTAGTCTGTCATGTAAAAAAGGCAAAATAATTGAGAGCTAAAGTTAGTCCATCTGATTTCGAATGACCAATAATAATCACAGGTGGTGCACCTACGCAAATTGGATTAGTACCTAGCATTTTCTGTATTGGTAAACCCACCCAGGTTTTTCCCTGGGAGGCTGGCTTAAACATCTTTCAACCTTTTTAAGATTGGGAAACCACCCAGGCCTCCCAGCTCTTGGCAAGCAACAGACTGACTTCATGTTACTCAGCATTTTGCTTCTTATGGAAATGCCAGTATCTGCACAACCGGTTTGCAAAGTCTGAAGATCCTCTGGGTGTGCCCACAAACACAGCAGCTTCAGGAAGAGAACTCAAAAAGACAGAGTGAGAACAGGGGAAAGGCTTTACAGCTCTGAGCAGCTGCAATCCGGTCTGTCAACAGCCTAGACTCCTCTTACTCCCTAGAGCTCTTCCTCTCTCTTCTCCTGGTTGCAACCCCAGATACTCTTCTGGAAGCATCTCTAATGATACCTTCCCCAGCCTATCCTAATCTGTTCCTCTTCTGTGCTTCTTATAACACTTTTGTTTATTTGGTTTTACTTACAAGTCTTCCTTGTATCACTCTTATCTAAGTGAACCTTCTGTGTGTGTCTTTCTCTACTAGACTCTAAGTGTCCTGGACAGTTAGAGTGTCCTGGTTTGGTTTGCATCCCTCTTCCTTAGCACAATACCTGGCACTTATTAAATACAATGCTTGAATGGAATGACATTGAATCCTAATCTAAGGAAAGGATTTGATTTAGAGTAAGATCTGAGAATGCTAAGTCATGCACAACTGCCTTCCTTGGGTGGACCTGAAACCTTGGGTGGATCTCAATTACTCCTGGGCTTGTCATAGCCCCAGCAAAGGCACTGTCTCCTAGGGTTGCTATGGCCTGTAGGAATCTCAGCCTTCACTGGCCTTAGTATCTGTCTTTAAATGATATTGCAATTACATTTATTTTAACACTTCATCTACTAACATTGTAAAGACACTGAAAAAGACTAGCAAGGCCCTCTTTAAGGAAGAAAAGCAATTTCTTGAAGTGTTAACTTAAAAAAAAATACTCATGCACAAGAGATTAAACTTTTATTGCAGAACAATCAAGTGGAATATGATGAATTAAAATGATAATATAGATCTACGTTTATCATGGAGGAGTTTGGGAATGCATTGTTGGGTAAAAAAATGTCTAAAGTAGTATATTTATTATGATTCAATTTTTTTGTAAAAACGAAACAAAACAAAAGATAACTTCTATCTAAAATACGAGTACATATACCTAGAAAAAACTTTTGGAAAATTACACAGGCATTAATTTCTCATATAGTTAAAGTGTCCATAACAAGAATTGGATATAGCACAATTAGCTATTATGAAACATAATTTATATGAGCCACTCAGTCACAACTAGAACTAATCGAGAATTAGCATCATCAGAATAGAAAAAAGCTGCTGATTACGCTGGCTGTGAGAGACTGTGCTGCAAGCAGAACTGCACGGCAGAAGGGACAGGAAATGAGCGGGTACTGAATATGTGGAGAAAAGGGCAAGGAAGGAAGAGTTTCTGTTTTTGTAGTCTTTGATCCACCATTTTTTTTAACCTGGCAATAACCAAATACAATTATGGTTATGAAAACACATTTTTTAAATTTATTTTTTATTTTTTATTTTTTTGAGGAAGATTAGCCCTGAGCTAATGCCTGCTGCCAATCCTCCTCTTTTTGCTGAGGAAGACTGGCCCTGAGCTAACAACTGTGCCCATCTTCCTCTATATGTGGGACGCCTGCCACAGCATGGCTTGCCAAGCAGTGCCATGTTTACACCCAGGATCCGAACTGGCAAACCCTGGGCCACTGAGGTGGAACATGCGAAGTTAACCACTGCACCATTGGGCTGGCCCCTGAAAACACATTTGTTACTGAAATTATGGTGGGGAAAAAACTTCATTCTACTGTGAGTCTAAAACTTCTCTGTTCTCATTAAAATATGTTTTTAATCTTGGTTTTAAATTTAAATTTTTTTTGTTTTTTTGGTGAGAAAGATTGGCCCTGAGCTAACACCTGTTGTCAATCTTCCTCTTTTTGCTTGAAGAAGAGTGGTCCTGAGCTAACATCTGTGCCCATCTTCCTCTATTTTTTTGTATGTGGGATGCCGCCACAGCATGGCTTGATGAGTGGTATAGGTCTGCGCCTAGGATCCAAACCTATGAATCCCTGGCTGCTGAAGTGGAGCATGCCAAACTCAACCACTGTGCCACCGGGCCAGGCCCACATTTGATTTATTTGATAGGCGGCACCTTCATAAAGGACAAAACCTAAAACGTACATAATAGTATTTATACAGTGAAGAATTTTTCTCCCACTCCTACTGCCCAGTCACCTCTCCCCAGCTTCAATCAGTGTTACCTGTTTCTTTATATTTTTCGATAATTTGACATTTCTTAGGAATACACTTATTTTGGTAAAGTTGAATAACTATATACTAAAACATTAATATAGCTATTTTCTGGTGATAGGATTACAGGTAATATTTATCTCTTTATAGCTTTCTGTAAAAATTTTCCCCATTAAGTAAAAGAATTAAAGATAATTTCCATGGGGCTGGCCTGGTGGCGCAGCGGTTAAGTTTGCACGTTCCGCTTCTCGGTGGCCCAGGGTTCACCGGTTCAGATGCCGGGTGTGGACATGGCACTGCTTGGCAAAAGCCATGCTGTGGTAGGCGTCCCACATATAAAGTAGAGAAAGATGGGCATGGATGTTAGCTCAGAGCCAGTCTTCCTCAGCAAAAAGAGGAAGTTTGGCAGTACTTAGCTCAGGGATAATCTTCCTCAAAAAAAAAAAAAAAGATAATTTCCAAAACCATTTTGTTGGACTCTGTGGTAGCATGCCTAAATCTTGCATTGTCATCACTTTTTAATGACTCCATTTCTCTGCTTCGAGTCTTCAGTCTTGGTTAACAGTACAGCTCAAGGAAAAAGATTTCCTCTTAAGATACTTTTTCTTCTCTACTCTTCCTTAATCCGTACCTTGTGAAAAAAATACACATGTAAGTCATATTGTGAGAAGAAATTTCTGACTGGAATTTCTGAGCGTTATTTGACCGATACTAATTAAATAAAAATAACTAATCAATATCTAATATGCTTGATTCTCTTAAGACATTTAAAGTAACAGCAACACCAGTAACACATTCTTAGGAGACATTTACCTTGCTGGGAAGAGTTGGGAAGATCATGTTTATTTTTAAAATTAGATATTAAAAAACTTGACAACTGGAGGTGGGCTAAGTGGTAAATGGCCACATGTAAATTTTATAAGTATGCATTCTGAGCTACTTTCACTATGCCTGGAGTCAAGTGTTTTTCCAGGCCTGCTCTAGGTGTGAGAATTTGGGCAATGGTACCATTTATTCATAAATACAATTTACCTGCTTTGGAGCAGACCACCTCGGACCAGGGGAAATACCAGCCTTGGTCTTGCTGCTATGCCACCTATAAATTCAACCCCAAATTTTACTTATTGTGTTTTCTCTTCTATGTTCTCTCCTCCTTCCCTTACTCTTATTCATCTTATTTTTCTTTCTGGCAGAAGGCTGAGGTAAACCTAGGGTGGTAGAGTTGAAACGAGCACTGATCCGGGACTTAGGGAGCCAGGATTCTTGTCTAGTAGCTTAGGCAAGTCACTTTAGTGTTCTAATCCATCATTCTTTCATTCAACAAATATTTGATGAGCTCCTACCATGTACTAGAGACTGTTCTAGGCGTTACGTGATTAACTGATTAAGTCATGACCTCTGCCCTTTGGGTCTGTGCACCTGCTCCCTTTACGTGTCCCTAAGGAAGCTGGATCTCAGGACAGCAACTGAAGCAGTGAGTGGACACTAGTATGTGGCACTCCCCGCATGAGGCAGTGTGCTAAATGTGGGCACCGTGACAACCGAGGAGCCCAGGGGCAGAAGGCATGGAGCGTGGAAGCCAAATAATGCTCTGTCGGATGATGACAGGAAGCAAAAGGTGGCAGCAGTGGTTTGGCTCTATGCCCTTGGACAATGCGAGCTGTAGAGAGGGCTGCCATTGTCAGAAAGCAAAGGAAGTGTGCACATCTGGGGCATCAAGTGAAGCCAACTCACCAGTGCAGCACAGTTTGTTATGATAAACAATCAACTGTCTGAAAGAGTCGCAAGAACGCAGGCTCACTGTGAGCCTTGAGGTAGAGAGATAGTAAGTTTGGCAGTCAAGGAGAGTTCAGTGAATTTGAAGCAAATCATTTCGTAAAATCAACCCCCTAGTTCTATGGAGTGAGGGGATCTTCTTTCTCGCCCCAGGACCCAGCATTCTGTATGCCATGACACATTGAGGGGATGCAGGAATGAAAAAGCTTTATGGAACTTGAAAGTCTATAGGGAGCATATCCTTGGCGGAAAATTGGGAGAGACTGGCAATCAAAAGCTGAGAATTTTATCTCATGAAATAATAATGACACATAAAATGTTGTAAAGGAGTGAGTGGTCTTATCAACGACAACGCTCACTGTGGTGGATGGAGTAACATGTTGACGGAGAGGAGGACAGCCCTGTCCCAGCCCCTCCCCAGGACACCCTGAGGAAGTGACTTCCAGGAGCTTGAGGTTCTGGGGAAGGAGAGCTTTAGGACTAGCTTGGTGGCTGATGAAGATGGGCACCGGGAGGGAGCAGAAAGGAGGCGAACTTTGGAGTCAGTGATTAGAAGGAAGAACTTCATTTTCACATTTTGCAGTTTACTTTTGTCCACGCCAAACACATTCTGAGACTCAGCTTCCTCTTCTGTAAAATGGATTAACTGCTACTACCTCCTACACCCTGTTCTGAACTTCTTCCTGTTTAGAGAATTGACTTGCATTAGAGGTTTACTTGGATAGATACATTCTTCTTTTAAAACACAAATATACCCTGGTAGGGCCAAGTCATTCAATCAAGAGACACACAAAGCATCTTCCCACTCAAACTTGGAAGAGATCTGACGCTGCTGGTTCCTGGAGACAGGTCAGAGGGGGCTCTGAGTTGGGCTGCGCTGGATTCAGAGGTGTGGAGAGTAAATATTCAGGAAGAGACTGGTGGGCACGTCTGATCATACAAGTGTCTATGCAGATAACGACCTGAGGCAACTGTTAAAGGCTTGCTTGGGCGCTATCAGGAGACAGAGCAGGTCACCTGGGGGTGGTAGCAATCCAGCCCTTAGCAGAGAACAAGTCAGGGCCTCCTCCTGGCCAAAGCAAAGCTGAAGGGAGAAGGACCCTGAGTTGGAAGAAAGTCAGAGAGATGTGCCTTTGAATCCTGGCTGTGTTCTTTTTGGTGACCCTTGTTTTTTCATCTGTAAAAGAGAGATTATATGTAACTCGAAGTATTGTTGTTGTTAAAATAGAGGCATATGTAAATTCCTGGCATGAAGTAAACACTCAACAAATTATAGACAGCATTATTTATTAAGATGCCCATATGAAGGATAGGTAAATTCATGGCTGAAAGTAGAGAAGACAGGAGAGGAGCAAAAAGGAGTTGGGCTGGAGTCTGAGGTAACAGATGAGATTTCTGCCAAGAAGATGCATGTATCATCAAGTAACACAGATTTTTAATAGGTCAATTTAAGGGTTGGGGCATCTGGCTGGTCAAAAATGAGCCCTGGCTGGCTGGAACCTGGGTGGGAAAGGTAATACTGCAGGTCAGCTGAGAAGTCTGATTTGTGGAGCCATGCCGTAGCCTCAGGACAAAACGGGGAGGAAGGGAGGCAAGGTTTGCCAGGTCCTCATGACAGAGTCCAGACGTGACTAATTTACACCGGAAACACTGTGTCAGAAAATTGAGTATATAAAAAAAATTGAGTGAGTGATAAATGGTTTCTTAGAAATGTAGCTCTTTGCCCTCAAACTGTTTAACCTCATTAGACTCCAGTGAGTTTCAGACTCTGGTACTGCCTCAAACAATGTGTAATATACACTCTTCTGTTTTCCCAAAATAGAGATAACTTTCTTTCAAAAGGATAAAGTTAACACCTACTCCTTGCAAAATAAATAACAAATAATATAGGAAAGTATAAAGAAAGTAAAATATCATTTTAATTTTCATTCATATGATTACCATTGAAGTAAAACTTTTTGTGAATTAGCCATTTCCACTCGTGTGAATTTCTTACTTTCCTCTTGTTACCCTTTAAAAAAATTATTTAACTAATAGGTTGCTTACCTTCCTCCTTATGGATTTGTAAAAGGGTTTTATGTAGTAAGGATATTAATCTTTGTCACATATTCCACTCATCTCCTGGTTTCGCGTCCGTCTTTTCACTGTGTGGTGGTATTTCTCACATAGAAGTTTTAAGATTTTACTTTAATTTTCTTTTCAGTCAATATTTCCACTCTTTAAATGCCCTACAAAATTAGAAAGAAGACCTTAAAAATTCAAAATCATAGTGATGGAGATAAAAGGATGACCAACAATACAAGAGTTTAAATATGTCGACGAAGATAATCCATAACCAATCTATAAATGAAAATTTGGGCGAGTTTATTCTGAGCTGAAATCTGAGGACCACGGCCCGGGGCCTTTCTTCCCAAAGGAAGAAAGGGCACCAAAGAAGTGAGGTATACAGAGTGGTTATATACCCCCAAACAGGAGATTTCACATATGATTGAAACGTCCCTCCCACAATAGTCACAAGATTGCCCTGTCAGCACAGCGCTTGATGGACACAGCAGGTAGTGGGTCTGCTATCTCAGAGGGCGTAGCAGGAGGCAAGTCTATTGTCTCCAGCTGGGCGGTCACAGGTGAGCGCAGCAATCAGTTTCTAGCCTAAGGAAAGATGCTTAATCCTTAAGGAGATGCCAACATTGGGAGGGGGAGGGAAGTTGCACCTTTATCTCAAGGGCCTTTGTTCTTGCCATCGGGAATATCTAAAGCAGATATACAATGCATGCTCAACAGCCACGGTCAGACCCTTTTGGAAAGACAAGGTCAGGCCGAATTAGGTTTATACCAAATGGCTTCCTCATATTCTCCAATATATCCTATTGCTTGCCATTTTTATTTGTCAAATATAACTGCCAGATGAGTGGAACAGACAATAGGTGCTGTGGGAATTTGTGACTTTGTCACGATTAATTGCCCCAAGGAACTCCAGGGTGGGTTTGGAAACATTTAACTGTTTTTCCAAATTTTTTTTCCTTTTGTTATGTTAAGGAGATGCAATCACCAACCACCCTGAACCAGACCAAGCCTCACCACAAGAGCCACGCCTATGACCTATGCCTTCTTTTTAATGCTATGATGTCTCCAGGAAGAGCTTAGGCCTTATTACCATAACCTGCAGTGTATGCGGAAGCATGTTTTCCATCTGATCCTGTGTAAGCCAATACCCTTCTCTCCCGTTTGAATATTTATTCATCATCCAAAACAAAAGGTCCCTGCTCCCCTTTGTTTGAGGATGCCATGACTTTGGAAATGATTCTGCATGATCTCCTATTTGCTGCAAATGTACTTTACTTTATGAGACAACTGCTTCTGGTGGAGAGTGATTTAGCTCGTCAGGAGGCAAACCCACTTTGGTTCAGTAACAACCTCACCAAATTCACCCAAGTCCTAACACCATGTGCTCTAGAGTTCGACTTGCTGTGTTTGAATCCTGGCTCTGTCAGTGACTAATGGTTTGAACTGGGGAAATTCGCTGAAGCTGCCTGTTCCTCCCCTGTTTCCTCACCTGTTTAGTGTAGGATTTTTGTGTAGGGTGTAGGAGTGTTGTGAAGTTTCTGGCATACTGTAAACTCTCAATAAATGTTAACTATTCTTGATATCTGAGAGTTGTTAAGGCATGGCCTGGTGAAGAAATGGGACTGGAACTAGTCCCAGGATGGATGTAACCAAGACTAGAGTAGAAAGGAGAGAAAATTCAAACCCAAGGCCCCTAAGAATCCATACAGGTCATGACCCACATGGCTGAGAGCTCTGATGCATGTTGTAGGAGTCACCTTGAGGAGTGCTCTGAAGGGTAGATGTGAAGTATGTGTACGAGTGGTGGAAAACAACAATCAGACAAAGAAAACAAAGAAACGATGAGCTGGAGAAGACAAGAAAGAAGTTACCAGAATTTCCTGTAGGAAGGACAATTTTAAGTAAAAAGAAGAAACTGGAACGAAAGTGTCTCAGCCACTGTGTGAAAGGAAAGGAAATTCAAGCTGCAGTCAGAAAAAAAAAGCTGCCAACGATTGATACTGAAATCAAAATAAAGACAAAATGTGCCCCAGCCCCACCAGAATGGCTAAAATGAAAAAGATGGGTAGTAACAAATATTGGAACAAAAGGCACTGCTGCTGTAGGAGTGCAAATTGGTGCAAATCCTTTGGAGAACTGTTTGATAACACCTACTTAAGCTGAACATATGCACAACTCTACTCCTAGGTGTTGACCAGACAGAAGTGCATGTGTTTGGTCACCAAAAGACACTCATGCCAATAGTAGTGCTAGCTATGAAAGCCCCCAACTGGGAACTACCCAAACGCCCACTCACTGAAAATGGACAGATACATTGTGCTATGTCCTCCAGGGGGAAGACTACATAACAAGAATGAAGGACTCACAACAACATGGATGAAATTCACAAAACTGAGCAAAAACAATGGACACAAAAGAGTGCCTACTGTGTGATTCCATATGATTCCATTTATACACAACTCAAAAACAGGCAAAACTAATTTCGGTGTTAGAAGTTGTCTTAGTCCATTCTGGCTGCTATAACAGACTGCCATAGACTGGTGACTTATAAACAACAAACATTTATTTCTCACAGTTCTGGGGGCTGGGAAGTCCAAGATCAAGGTGCCAGCAGACTTGGTATCTGATAAGAGCCCACTTCCTGGTTCATAGATAGCCATCTTCTTGCTGTGTCCTCATATGACGGAAGGGGCAAGGGATCTCTCTGGGGTCTCCTTTAAAAGGGCATTAATTCCAATCACCTCTAAAGGCCCCACTTCCAAATACCATCACACTGGTGACTAGATTTCAACACATGAATTTGGAGGGGGGCACTAACATTCAATCTATAGCAGAAGTTGAGATATAGTTATTCTTGAGGGGTGGGCTATTGACCTACGTGGGCACAAGGCTGGGAGTGGGGCTGGTGTCTTTGGAGGGGCTGGGAGTGTTCAGTTTCGTAATTTGGGTGATGACTACATGAGTATGTACAATTTATAAAATATCAAAGTGTATATTTACTGCTTGTGCATTTTTCTTTACGTATTTAATTCTTCAATAAAAAAATTAAAATATTTGCCCATATTAGACATTAATACAAATTATTAAAAAGACTTTGTTTACTTACAGAAGGTGTAGCTGCTTATTTTCAGCTTTATGTTGGTACAAACAATGATTTTGAACCTCATTTTCCTTATTTGTAAAGTATGGATGATAGTACCTGCTTCACAGTAGGTAACATAGGTGAAAGAGCTTTGAAAATGGTGAAATTGCATACAAATTGCTAGAGGGAGAATGCTTTGTCCCCACTCTTGATGTTTACTTTCTATTAGCACAATAGCCCTGGTCTCCCCCACACACTGCTCACTCCACCCAGGAGAGTGAAACTGATTGGTAAGTTTGGCAAGTAGAGTACATCCCTTTTCAATCTTTCCCTCTTGGAAAACCCCTGTCTAGTGCAAAAGGTTAGTGAACCTTAGAGAGGTTGAGTGCACTCTCCAAATTTAGACAGATAGTAAGTGACAGAGATATAATTTGAGCTCAGTTCTCTGATTACAAAGACCATGCTTTTAACCATTCCACCATATGTCTGCCTGATAAGTAATGTGTTAAATATAAAGTAAACGCTGTGTTGTACGGTACAGCTAAGAATACAATAGCAATTCAGGGAAGGGAGTGTTCTCTGCAGGGATCAGTTAAGGATGACTACGGGAAAGACTACAGGGGTCGACTCCTGCTAAATTCTGTGCAAACCCCAGGAGCCAGCTGGAATGAGCGCTAACCTCCTTCCAGGCCACTCCAGAAGAGGTGTCTGTTATTGGCAAAAACAGCTAGCAGAGTTTACCACAGTGCCACTTGGCTGGGCCCCAGCACTTACCCAGTTTCCTACAGTTTGTTCTTTACCTCTGTTGTTGTTTGCTTTGAGTTCCTCCGGGATTGACCTCATAAGACATTCTAAGATATGAGATGGGGCAGGAATCCTATTTTCAAGCACCTGAACTCTGAGAATATGCAAAGGGCATGTTAACAGCCTTTCATATAGGAAGATTATTTATTTTTATTGAGGTGTAATTTATATTCAATAAACAGCATTGATCTTAGATGTTCAGTGAGCTGGGTTCTGACAACTTTATACAACCACTAACCAAAACAAGATATGAAACATTTTTACCACCCCAGAGGCATACTGTGTGATTTTGTATGTGTGTCTGACTGTTTTCACTCAACATAATATCTTTGAGATTCATCTATGTCATTGCATTTATCAGTAGTCTGTTTCTTTCTATTGCCAGATAGTTTTCCATTGTATGGATATACCACAATTTGGTTCTCCGTTCTCCTGTTGGTAGACATTTAGGTTACTTCTAGCTTTTGGCCACCGTGAATAAGGCCTTTGTGTGAACATGTGCTTTCATTGCCCTTTGGTAAATACCTAGGAATGTAACTGTTGTGTCATGTTTATCATTATAAGAAACTGCCAAACAATTGTCCAAAGCGTCGAACCATTTTACATTCATACCATCAATGTTGCTCTGCATCCCAAGGGAAAATTTTTTATAAAGCCAAACTATGATGACATCTTAGTAAAGAATATTTATCGCAGTGTCTAGGGCGGGAAGGATTTCTGTGGGAATCCTTTGGAGGGAGGAAAAAATAGCAAACAGAGGGGAGTGGATTGGCACTCACTAAATAGTATTCACCAGGAAGCCAGCCCGAGGGGACCACGTGGGCAGCAGGCTCCATAGCTACCAATCAAGGCTGTGTTCTCAGCTGATGACATTCATTCCACATGCCAGGCCCTCTGTCCATGATCCAAGCAATCTGGGCAACTTATTGTTTTTGCTCAAGTTGCGCTTCATTGAAATTCTTTCTGGAGTGTCCTTTTCGGTCACAAGTTCTCTTTCTTGTCTGAAAGCCAAGACCGTGAAGCTTAGTACAGCAAGGCTTTTTGAATTTGTGCTGCTGACTTCACCTCCAGTTGTGGTATCGACACTGGCTAACCTGCCCCAGCCCCTGATCAGCTTTCCCTGGACTTCTACGGGGTTGAGAGCAAGTTATTGTTCATCTTTTGGCCTCCTCCCCCCAGGTTACTTTTCGCAAGGTTTTGGTTTGTTTTTTATGCTATTATATTCAACGGAGGGTAAAACCTTTGGCTCTGCTTTAAGATGATTTCATTTTGAGACAAAACCTCATTCTCTCTGAGTTTTTCTTTTAGGATATCACAACAGAGGCCAGAAATAGTGTGGACCAGCCCCCAAAGGAATTAATCTTAATTTTCTTCAGGCATGGCTGATCCTGGCTATGTCATCTTATTGATTTTATCCTATTAGTAAAAATTCTTGCTGAAGTAGGTGACCGGCAGTCCTTATTCCTTAGCCAAATTCTGGATGATAGGCTGGGGCTCCAAATTTGGGCACAGCCAGGCTTCAACTCCTATTACTTACTCTATTCCCCTAATTGGCACTTGCTGCGAGTGCTTGGTGATAAAAATACAAGCCCCCATTTTCTTCTTCCTTCCCTTACAACGGAGGATTTGTCCCTCCTCCTGTCAAAGGCAAATTCTTCCACATATATTCTGGATCCTGTTCCATTCTGCTGTCTCAGAGAATGTATTTAATTGGTTATTATCTGCAGCAGAAATGATTGTGCTCCTAAATTCAGGTTTCTATCTGCCGTAGTTTATAGTTGTTGCTAGAAAGTGGCTGCCCAGCCAAGGCTATGTTCCCCAACTTCTCTTGCCTTTAGATGAGGCCATGCAACTAGTTCTTGTCAATATAATGTGATTAGAAGTGACATGAGTCACTTCTTGACCTAGTATCTTAAAAAGCAGGAATGCTTCTTTTCCCTTCCACTCACTTGGTACAAGGGGTACAGCAAGGTTGGAACCCACATATTAAAGATGAGCGATCCACAAGATGGCTGACGCCTGAGTCTCTGAATCTTCAGTTGGAGAGACCCACCTGCCATTAAGAACTTTTGTGACACCTTTATGTGAGTGAGAAACAAATTTCTATTGTGTGTGTTTGACCTATTTATATATTGCAGGGTTCTTTTGTTGTAGCAGTTATCATTGCCCTAATTAGCACATTATTTTTCTTTCATCTACATCTTCCACATTTCTCTCTGCTGGAATCTATCTATCTGCTTTCAGACATGACCAAGCATCTTCCACTTTTAAAAAAACCTTCCTGGGGGCCAGCCCCGTGGCCACTGGCTAAGTTTGCACACTTCGCTTCAGCGGTCTGGGGTTTCACTGGTTTGGATCCTGGGCGTGGACATGGCACCACTCATCAAGCCATGTTGAGGTGGTGTCCCACATGCCACAACTAGAAGGACCCACAACTAAAATATACAAGTATGTACTGGGGGGATTTGGGAGAAAAAGCAGGAAAAAAAGAAGAAGAAGAAGATTGGCAACAGTTGTTAGCTCAGGTGCCAATCTTAAAAAAACAAAAACAAAAAAAAACCTTCCTGATCCAGCTATTCCACTTCTGGATATTTATACAAAGAACATGAAAGCATTAATTCAAAAAGATATATGCACCCCTGTCTTCATTGCAGCATTATTTACAATAGTCAAGACTTGGACACAACATAAGTGTCCATTGACAGATAAATAGATAGGGAAGATGTTGTGTATACATACAATGGAATACTACTCAGCCATAAAAAAGATGAAATCTTGTCATTTGCAATGATATAGATGGACTTTGATGGTATTATACTAAGCGAAATAAGTCAGACAGAGAAAGACAAATACTGTATGATTTCACTCATATATGGAAGATAAAACAACAACAGACACATAGATACAGAGAACAGATTGGTGGTTACCAGAGGGGAAGGGGAGTGGGGAGAGGGTGAAAGGGGCAAAGGGGCATATTTGTATGGTGATGAATGAAAACTAGACTTTGGGTAGTGAACGACATGTAACGTATACAGAAGTCAAAATATAATGATGTACACCGGAAATTTACATAATGTTATAAACCAATGTTGCCTCAATTTAAAAAACAGTTAAAAAAACAATAACAACCCTCCTCTGACTCCACATTCCTGCTCAATTTTCTCATTACCTCCTTTCATAGACAATCTTATCAGGCAAGTTGTCCATGCACAGTCTTAATTGCTTGCTTCCCATTCACTCTCTACCCTAATCCATGTGGTTTCTTTGCCACCACTCCAATAAAGCTGCTCTTGCTGAAGTCCTCATTAACTGCCATGTTTCCAAATCCAGCAGACATTTTAGGGTTCTCATCGTAACTCTCAGGATTTAACACAGTCCACCACACTCTCCTTCATGGCATCTTTTCTTCTGTTGATTCCTTGAAACAAATCTCTTAAGAGAATGACTCACAGGCATTTCAAATTTATCCTATCGAAAATTAATCTTCAACCCCTACCCCTCCATTTTCCCATATCTATAAATGGTATTTCCATCCACCCAGTGGCTCATGTCAGATATCTGAGGGTAATTTTTGACATAGCCTTCTTTCTCACCATTTGTAGCCAATTAGTCATCACATTCTGTCAATTTTACATCCTAATTTTTCTCAAATGTAGATACTCTTCTTCATCTCCACTCTTCCTCACAACCCCTTCCATTCTCCAGATGTATGCTTAAAAATATAAACCAGATAATGTCACTTTCCTCTTAAAATCCTCCAGAAGATTCCCACTCTACTTAGGATTAATTCTCTAATTCTTAGTAAAGCATACAGACTTTTATATGATCTTGCCCCGTCTATGTCTTTAGCCTTATTGAGCATCACTTGCCCTTTCTCATTATATTCCAGCTTTTCATTCAAATCTTTGAAATCTTCAAGTTTTTTCCTACCTCAGAACCTCTCTAACTGCAAGAGCAAAAACTAGCTCAAATAAACTTAAGGAAAAAAGGGAATATAGTAGCTCATGTAAGTAAGGAGCCTAATGTCCAGCTAACTTGAGGCATTGCTGATTCCAGAAACTCAAATTATGACCTTATTACTCTGTTGCTTCATCTTTTAGCTCCACTTGTCTTTGATTTGATTCCTTTCTAACACAGACTGTCATCATGGAGGCAAGATATCCACTGTCAGAGATGTCTATTTGTGTAGTGAAGAATTAACCTTACCCAAAGAAATGTCTAGCCTTTGCCTTTGGCTTCTCGGAGGCCCTTGGAATATCATGCTTTATAAGAATGTCTCTGTTTGCCTGAGGACCATAGGCCAGCCAGATAGTAACAATGTGAGTTAGACTGGAGGCTTGGAGCCACATCAACAATGTGACTTAGGGTGGAGACTTTGAGTCGTGTGCTATCAGTTAACCTCTGGAAGGGCTGCAGGCTGAGACAAGCCATGTGGGCAATCAATCATGTTTAGGTGATCAAGCCCCAATAAAAACTCTGGACGTTGAGGGTTAAATGAGTTTCCTGGTTGGCAACACTCTGTGTATTGTCACACAGAGAGTACTGCTATCATGACTCAAATCAGAGGTTCTCACAACACCCTACTTGAGTTTGATTAATTTGCTAGAGTGGCTCACAGAACTCAGGGAAACATTTGTGTTTACTAGTTTATTAAAGGATATGAGAAAGGATACAGATGAACAACTAGATTAAGAGATACATAGGGAGAGGTCTGGGAGGGTCCTGAGCACAAGGGCTCCTGTCTCCTTTGGAGCTGAAGTGTGTCATCCTCCTGGTGTGGATGTGTTTGCCAACTGGGAAGCTCTCTGAACCCGCAACTATTGAGATTGTTATGGAAGTCCTCATGTAGGCATGATCAATAATTAACTCCATTGCCAGCCCCTCTCTTCTCTCTGGAGGATGGGGGTGGGGCTGAAAATTCCAAGTTTCTAATCGTGGCTTGGTCTTTTTCATGACTCCCCTATCCAGGAATCATCCAGGACTCTACTCATAGTCACCTCATTAGAATAAAAGATACTCTTATCACCCAGGAAATTCCAAGGAATTTAGGAGCTATGGTGTCAGGAACCAGAATCAAAGATCAAACATTATAACAAAAGATGCTCCTAGTACTCTTATCGCTTAGGGAATTACAAGGGTTTTAGGAGCCCTTTGCTGGGGTCTGGAGATAGATGACAATACATACTTTTTCTTTTATCTCACAAATAAAATATTTTCCCTATTTATAGATTTTCCCTATTTTGTGAATATTTCTGATTATTTGAGTTTTCAGCAATCTTTATAACACTCCTTGATTTTTAGTTAGTGACTTACTACATCCCCATTCTCAATCTCAATGGTTCTGGTGATATTTCCATCCCCAACCCAGAGATACTCTGTCCTATGACAGCCTAGCATTCTCCAGGCTGTAGATTTACTTAAGGGATGACACATGGCCCATAACAGCCTTTAAGATTCAATAAAAATCTTTGCTAAGGCTTCTGGATAGGGGTGGACACTCTTTCTCAATGGGCTTGAACCTGAGACAATTGATGCTGGAACTTCTGCAGTCATTTGCTCCCATTTGGAACCTGAGGCTGAAACTAATCAGTGGAGGGTAGCGCTGAGAGATGAAGAAAAACCATATCCTAATGATACATTTTACACTCTGAATCCAGCTGTGTCTAAAGCCCACACTCTCCCTGGATTCTAAGCTACACAATCCAATAAATTCCTTCTCTTGAGTAAGTCAGTTTGAGTAGAATTTTCTGTCTTTATTACCCAGAAAGCTCTTAACTAAAATATCCTATAATAATATACTCTCACTTGATCGCATTCCCATACTTTTTCTTGGGAGGAAGAGAAAGGAGTGGAGTTACAGCTAATTTCCTGCAAACTGCAATGTATATAACAATAGGATTGGCTACAAAAGAAACAAAAAACTGAGAAGTCGTTTCACCAGGATTTAGTTGCACACTCTTTGTATGAAATGCTTTATTTGGTGCCATTCTCTTTCAGGTTAGTGATGAGAGGGCATCTTCTCTTCCCTCTAGGACAGACTTAATCCTTATTGCTGATCTCTTCCCTTGCCAGCTGACAGGCCTTCCAGAATTTCCCCCAATGAAGTCTGATGCTCTAGATGGCCTTAACGCAGCTGAAATTCCCTCTAGCTATCTAGACCCACATCCTTCTCTTTTCTGTCAAATGTCATTGCAAATCTGTCCTGGAAATAACCTGCTGCAAGCCTTTCCAATCTTAGAATAGAATTTCCAGGTACCATCTATTTGCACATAATATACCTGTCCAAAAGTTAAGCCTAACTAATGACTCCCTTTTCTGATTGCCAGCCCTGCAGAAATAAGAACAGAGAGAAATTCTATAGGAATTCTTTTCAGGTCAGAAGAATCCAGTATACAGAACCATTTCGTTGGCAATAATGGTTTCAGCACAAGATGTTTTTAGACTTTCTTCTAAAATTTCAAAGCGTTTGATATCTCCCAGGACAAGATGAATTTAGTCTGTGCCCTGGTTAATGAATCCAGCAATTGATTTCATTTGCAAAATGATGAATGTTTCAACCTCCCAGGAAGCTAACGTTCCCGAATTGGACGTCATCCTTCCAATAGATGATAGGAACATAGTGAATGACAATGATTCGGTAGAACTTTTTTGTCATCAGTACTTATAAGAATTGATATAACAAGTTGTGAGGTTGTGCTGGTGCTTCTCAAAGGATCACAGCTTTTGAAAGGGGACAAGTGACCAAAGAACAGACATACACCAATCTCTTTCACATGTGAAGTGGCATAACTCGTGATAGTAATACTTAACACATGTGTGACCAAAGACATAGAACGACATCATTTTCTAAGCACAACAAAAATAAAAGGGAGGATTGCCATGTTCATCATTTTTTCCTTAAATATTCCTAGAATATACACAAAAATAGGAAGACTAAAAGAATGGAAGTCACATGGTTTACAGCAGAAAATACTCTGGGCTCAGAGTTAGGGGACCTAAACTTTGGCCCTGTTTGGTCCTCAGCAAGTCATTTCTATTTGGGCCTCTCCTCATGTCTGAAATGAAGTATTGAATAACTACAAAGGAAGCATCTGGCTGTGAATCTGGATTACTAAAACAGAGCACTTGCTGAGGTAACTCTTCTCAGTTTCAGTTCTGTACGTGCTCTAAACACAAAATGTTTATGTATCTCAAAGAACTTTGAAGATGATCACGGTAGCTAAAACGACTTGAGCTGTGAGAAAAGGAGAGCTTTATTGTCAATATTCTTCATTCATTCACTCACTCATTCATTCATTCATTTACTCACAAATACTTTACAGCACTTAATAAGCACCAGGCACTACTACAGGTGCTGAGATACAGCAGCGAACAAATCAAAGTCCTTGTCCTCCTAGAGCTTATTTTCTACAGGTGAAGATACATTATAATCAAATGAATATGTAAAATGGAGTGGGTCAGAAGGTGATAAGTGCTGTGTAGGAAAGCAGAGCAGAGTGAGAGATAAGGAGTGCTCGAGGCTGCCCTTCCATATACAGTGTCCCTGGAGAAGATGGCATTTGAAGAGAGACCTAAAGGAGGTGAGAGAGTAAGTCAGGTTATTTCCCACTTAGGAATAGCAAGTCCAAAGGCTCTTAGGTGGAAGTATGTTTGACATGTTTTACGAGCAGCAAGAAATCCTGGGTTGCTGGAGCACAGTGAGCAAAGGAAAGAGTGGGAGAAGATGAAATCAGAGGGAAGGAAAAATAGCACAAGAAGCTGGTCTCTGCTGTTTACTTGAATATGAATTGTCTCTTTTCCCTTATTTGTGGATCCTTTGCTGCTAAAGTTGGGTAGGGGGAAATATACTGTTCAGTCTAATTGTAATATCTGTTTGGATGTGGGTGGGATCAGAACCTGAGAGTTGTCATCATTACCGGCCAGCAACACAAGTTGTTCCTTGGAGAATAAAACAGCATTTCCTTCATTTTCAGCAAAGTTTGACTTATTTTATATCAGGATCATCTGTCCTTCCTTTCCCCCCATTGTCCGCCTGCTAACTAAGATAAGCATGGTGGGACAGGCACTCAACATCCATTCTAACCTCCTTCATGTGTGTGTTCTGGTACTGCAGAGACTGCATATCTAAAAACCATGGAGCTGGAGTTTGGGATATGAAGTCATTGCACTCACATCAGTTAGGCAGGCGAAAGTAAGGCTTTCTGCTTCTCTCACTGTCTCTGTGGTCCAACATGCCTTTTCTGCAGCACATTCCAGAGTCCAGTTGCTAGTTTCACAGAGGGCACAAGGCAGGTACAAAGGTGGCAGCAGCAATGGCTTTCAGGGCCACATTATTACTTCCACTAGCCCTAAGCACTCTTGCCTTGATGGGCCCCTTCTTCCATTAAAAAAAAATAAAAAATTATATTCTAGGACTGCATTGGGATAAAGATGAATGTATTATTATTATTATAGAGTAAGAGATTTAATTCAGCCTAAAAGTTCATTTTTTTCTTCTGATGTTAAAAGAAATTAAAATATTTTTATAAGCTCTTAAAAGTTTTGCAAGCGCTAGGCACTGTCCCTACTGTACCTGTTGGATAAGTTGGCCCGATGGTGTTCAGTTCCCTGGATTGCAGCTAAAGCAATGAAGTCAACATTTCTAGAGGCAGCCTCTGAGCTCCCATCTTCCTGATTGTGGCAAGGGAGCAGCTCTTGGGAAGGTTGGTTTGCTGTATTGTTCTAGGAATCATTTCTGGAAACCCAGCTTTTCCTAAGGTTTTGTAAGCACGCAACTCACTATGTTAAATCCAAACTGGATTAAATAACCAGAATGATTTCCATTTTCTGCAATTAAATGTAATTGATGGAACAAGGGTTTATATCATTATTCTCATGAATTCTTCAAATCTTTTCCTTATCCTCAAATTCCCAATTCAGTCAGGCCTGCCCTTCTCACCCCATTTCTGTTCTCCCTCACTCTTTTACCATTTCATCTTTCACTGCAATCTTTGGAATTCCCATTCCACTGTGGGGAAAGTCCCTAAGTCCCTGTATTAGTCAGGGTTCTCCAGAGAAGCAGAACCAATTAGGGTGTGTGAGTATGTGTATGTGTTAGTGTGTATCTAGATATATAGATCTAGTGTATATATCTCTATCTCCATCTCTACATCCCTATCTACCTGTCATCTCCATCTATCTACCTATCTTTCTAGGGAGAGATTGATCTAAGGAATTGGTTTATGTCATTGTGGTGACAGGCAAGTCCATGGTCTGCAGGGTGGGCCGGCAGGCTGGAGACCCAGGGGAGAGTTGACGTTGCAGTTCAAGTTCAAGGACAGTCTGCTGGCAGAATTCCCCTTCTTCAGGGGAGGGGCATCTTTCTCTGTCAAGGCCTTCAGTTGATTGGATGAGGCCCACCTGCATTATGGAGTGTGCTCTGCTTTACTCACAGTCTGCTGATTTAAATGTTAATCTCATCTAAAAAATACTTTCACAGAAACACATAGAATAACATTTGACCAAATATCTGAGTGCTGTGGCCTAGCCAAGTGGTCACATAAAATTAATCATTACAGTTCCCATGAACATAAATCCATTTTTTACCTCTTTCTTCCTTCTTCTGGCCTGAAACACGCTCTCCTGTGAAATCACTGTTCTCCCAATGGTTCTTAGCATGAAGGCCTCATCTTCTCTCACTTCCTCAAATCAGAGGGTGAGGTGGAGTGCCAGTTTTCATTCCTCTCTCCAGTGTGCTTTCTCACCCTCTCACTACCCTCACCCACTCACATCTGCTGTTCTGGTGAAGCCTGTACCATCCTCACCACTGTGACTCGCAGGATCTGTTCTCACTTCCAGAGACTCTTCCAGCTGACTCATGTCCCTTCACCAATACCCTGTCCCTTGACATCATTTTTAGGGACTTCAAAATCTATGTTAACTTTTCAGATTCTTTGACCCGATACACATTTCCTAGGCAAAAGACCCCCACCACGTCTGTGGCCCACCTTAGTGGAGTTACACTCAGGGTTTGCACAGATCTGTTTCTGAGATTTATGATCCCATTTGCAGCCACAGCCTGCCGTCTCCTGCACCCCACCCCGTTAAGTCCATCTCCAGCATCTCTGGCATCTATCCTGCTTCACACAGTCTATGCTATTTCATTCACTAATTCTCTTTGTCTTCACTGCTTCCTATCTTGCTTGGTAGAATCATTGACTCCTGTGTGTCCCCACATCCTAGACTTGACTTGCAAAGAACTCATGGAAATAAATGTAAAGTAGTAGTAGCGAGTAGCAATAACTTGGTAGACAATAATTAGATGGGAGCTTTTCCTCCTCTTCTTAATGCTCCTGTTCCTCGTCCTCCTCTCTCATTCATTTTCTTCTCTCATGTTTCCAAGTGACTGCGTATTTTTGGAGGAAAATGCAGAACTCTGAAGATACGGTTCCTTTCCTACCCAGTAATATGTACCTTTTGCTGCACCATGGCTCCTGCCTCTCCATTTCCCTTGAAATCTCTCGGCAGCTCCCTGGTACACCAACACAGAGAATTCACCATTCTAGATTATTTCTACCCTCAACTCCTCCACCCAGGAAGCTCACAAAGTTACATATATAGTTACACCTCCTACTTTACCATGATGCTGAAAATAATCCTTCCTATTTTAGGATGGTTTCTCCCAGAAACAGACCCTAAAACAAGGACCCATGGATCCCAGGAGGCACTGGAAGGTGACTGCAGAACAGGGAAGGAAGCCAATACAGGGTGTGTTATGAGCAGTTTATTATTGCTGGAAATCGGGGCTCCTTCTCACTGTGGGGCAGGGCGGGGGTTGGGGGTGTCTCTGGGAGGCAGTGTAGGTCATGAGTCAGAGCTGTCCCATCTGAGAGGGGAGTCATGGGGAACACTCTTCATCTAAGACTGGTTTCCACCACTCTTCCCTGCCTCCATTTCTATTGACACGGCTTTCTAAAGCTTTCTAGGCCAGAATTGTACTGTTTTCATCCAGAGGCCCTAAAATAATTTCTAAGAACAAAGATCAGATATAATGCAATTTTCAGAATAATCATTGCATGGTAATTTGTATTGTAATGTAATAAGTGCTCAATTCTATTCAACAATTATGTATAAGTTACCTAATAGGAACCAGACACTGGGCTAGATGCTAAGAATGCAATGATGGACCACAAATATTCACTGACAGAGGGCATGAATCAATGAAAGACATGGTCTAATTTTGAATATGAAATATACCACATTCTCAAACTGACTTTAATTATATGGAACTATCACCTAATTATGGCCACTTAACTTTTGCAATTAAGATGAATCTAGTACTCAGTATATTTTTTCTCAGTCTGGATCTGCCTAGATTTATTTCAAACATTTAACACAGTAGATGACGTTGATGTGAAAAGAGCAACTCTTCGTAGGATTGTTGTGAGAATTAAATGAAATAATAGGGGCTGGCTCCGTGGCTGAGTGGTTAAAGTTCTACGCACTCCACTTCAGTGGCCTGGGTTCGCAGGTTTGGATCCCAGGCATGGATCTATTCCACTCATCAGCCATGGTGTGGCAGCATCCCACATACAGAAAATAGAGGAAGATCGGCACAGATGTTAGCTCAGGGCTAATCTTCCTCAAGCAAAAAAGAAAAGAGGAAAATTGTCAATGGATGTTAGCTCAGGGTGAAACTTCCTCACCAAAAAGAAAGAAAGAAAGAAATAATAACTGCTAAATCCCAAGCATTTCATATAGTTTATTATATTCGCCTGTATTCATAGACTGTGAGTTCCATGAAAATAGACTCTAATTTATTTTATTTACTTAAAAAATTTTTTTCCATCTTTCTTGAGATAAGTTGAGATATTGAGATAATTGCCATATTGTATCAGTTTAAGGTGTACAATATAGTGATTTGATATATGTATATATTATGAAATAATTACCACAGTAAGTTTAGTTAACATCCATTGCCTCACATACTTACAAACATTTTTCTTGTGATGAGAACTTTTAAGATTTACTCTCTTAGCAACTTTCAAATATACAATACAGCATTCTTAACTACAGTTACCATGCTGTATATTACATCCCCAAAACTTATCTATCTTATAAGATATTGATTTATTTTAATTTACCCATGTGTATCCAGCTTTTCAAATAATGAGTAGCATATAGTATGTCTTCAATTCACATTGATGGGCTCAATGGACAATACAGATATTACTCCAATTTTACAGATCACATAAACACTCAGAGAGATTGAATGATTTCCCCAATTTCTCAAAGCTACTTGGTAGAAGAATTAGGATAAATGAGGTCTTTCTAGCTTCACTGTACCTAAGGGGCTCTATAAAGCATGCAGCACTGTGCTGAGCGCACAGTAGGCCATCGATATGTGTTATTCATTCACCACTGCCTTCTTAAAGACATCTCTGCCATTGGCTTTCAGGAACAAAAGGCACCTCTATTGCTTCTCCTCCAGAGCTCTGCATGATCATCCTGATCTTCATTGGGTTTCCTCTCGACTCCTGTTCCGCTCCCACTCCAGAGGCAGTGGATTCTGCCACAGCTCAGGTCCCGGCCCTGCTCTGGATGTTTGCCTGTATGACTGCAATCACTTCGACTCTAAACTGCACCCACCAGTGACATGACCTTTAGAAGGTGCCAAGTCCTCAGTGAGGGGGAAACAAAGACTAAAAAGTCGCATACTTCCGGCTGGAAAACTATAGGAAGCACGAAACCAGGGAAATTATGTAAGTCTTGGTGAAAAGTTTATTCAGTGTTCCGACTCTGCCCTTTCTCCTGTGCCCTGCCTCGGCACATTCTAGAGTTCTCAGCTTTTGATAGCACAGTGCTCAGCAAGCAGAAGAGACGCAATAACTGTTAACTTGTGGTCTGAGAGCCTGCTGACCAACTTTATCAGGTTTAAAGCTACCATCACTGCTTTCTTTATCGAGGCGGCTTTTGTCCCATGATAGATGATTTTATATTATGGATCTGTAAAGGGACGTATTTTCACTTCAATATTTACAACTGTTAGAGGCCAGGCATGTATTGGGAAGTTGCTCGGGGCCTGAAGCAAGAGGGTCTGTGAGACATCCAAGTTTCTAGACTCTTCTCCCCTTGGAAAACAGGTCCCTAAAGTAAAGAGTTTTGCAACTTTTGCTACTGTCGCATCAAGGCCCCATAGTGAGAGAACCGAACACATGGATTTTGGAGCCATAGACATCTCAGTTTGTATTGTGGCTCCAGAACAAGCCAGTTGTATGATCTAGGGTGGCGCTTAACCTTTTTAAGTTTTCCTAACCTCAGTTGTGGGGGTAATGTGACCTGCCTCATGGAGTTGTTATAATAATGTGTATAAATCGCTCATCATGAATGTTAAGAAAACGGTGCCTATTATTGAAACATGGGGACACCTGAAGGGACCTGCGCAACCAACACCTACTGGGTCTTCAGGTCTGTTTGCTGAGAAGAGAATATGAGGTCTTAAAGCCAAAGTCCAAGAGAAGCCGAATCTTCCCTCTCTGCAAGGGAGTCAAGAATGTGGTGGTGTTGTTAAGCTGTGGAAGTTCCCCTTGGTTATTACACAGTACACTCAGTCCTTTGTTGGTTTCCCTATAAGTATTAATAGTAAAAGCTTTGAAACCAAAAGATCTTATGCATGTGCGTGGTATAACAAAAGAGAATGGGAAATCAGGGAAAGGTGTAAGTAATATCCAATTATCACTCTATTTAAGATGTTGTCTTAGGTGCTTTTTGTTAGGTAACTTTTGTTACCACATTTAATTCTTCTTATCTTCCATAACAGATCTAATCATTCCTTCCTCGGGGCCTTCCTGGTACTATCAGTTAGATAAAATAATACTCTCATCTTTTTTTTCAGTTGAGATATAACTGATCTATAACATTGTGTTATTTTCAGGTGTGCAACATAATGCTTTGATATTTGTATATATTGTGAAATGATCGTCACAATGTCTAGTTAACATCCATCACCACACAGTTACACTTTTTTTTCTTGTGATGTGAACTTTTAAGGTCTACTCTGTTAGCAACTTTCAAATATACGATAAAGTATTGCTAACTATAGTCACCAAGCTGTACATTACATCCCCAGAACTTACTTATCTTACAACTGTAAGTTTGTACCTTTTGACTATCTTCTTCCATTTTGCCCAATCTCCTAGCAACCACTGATCTGTTCCCTGTATGCATGAGTTCGTTTTTTCTTAGATTCTACATATAAGTGAGATCATACAACATTTGTCTTTTGCTGTCTGACTTATTTCACTACTCCCACCTTAGAAACAGAAGAAATGGTGGATCAGCATCACCAAGTAATTTGCCCAAAGTTACACAGGAGGCAGGTGGTATTTGAACCCGGAGTGTGACTCCAAAGCCAAGAGTCTTTCGTTAATACCTAGGAAGGGAATGGTCAGGGAGACTTTTTCCTGAAGAAAGAAGTCAGGACCATCACACCAAAGAAGCTAACAGCAGCCCAGGAGAAGCAGGACAACCACAGAGTCCTCAGAGGAGAAACCAGAGAAAGATCTGGGGAATTTCCCCATAGGGGCTTTCTTTGGGTCGATTATAAACTCTGGGAAACCTTGGACTTCCCAAGAAGTTTCTGGCTGTACCTGACCCAGAAAAACAACATGCCAAAACCCAGAAGAAAGAGTGAGGAGAAAATCAAGAAGGAACAATTTGCTGTCTGGTGGCCAGGGAAGGTCTCCATATTGAAATAATTAAAAGTAGACCAAACAGTGCGAAGTCTTCTTGTCTCATCAACATTGCTAAAGTCAGCCGGAAATTAAAGCTGAGGGCATAGGAAGAGACAGGAGGTAGAGAAAGGAAGGAAGCTGCTTTTCTCCCTGTCACCAATTCTTCTTTCCAGAAACACATCTGGATGAATTAGAGACATTCTCCAGTCATTGCTCTTGAGTTTAGCCTTACAGTGATAGAAAGCTAAGGTGTGGGCTGGTACACAGAAGAAGTGAACAACCGTTAGGGACCCTGGGCTGGGTGGCCCTGCCTGAACATTGCAGTACTTCAAAAGTCCTGAGGTTGGAAGCGAGGCACAGGAAGAGCCAGAAAAGTAGGACCATTCCCAGTTGAAGTCATTCTGTACCACCCACTTCCTGGGAAAGACTCAGCTTTGAGTGTACACAAGATGGATCTTACACTGGCCCTAATCCATATTGGGGAGGTCTACATGGCTCTCATATTACCAGACAGTATCTGGAAAATACGCAACATAATGAGCATCTATTCTGTGGGTTCCATCAAAACCGAGACTTAAACTGGTCTCTAGCTATCTTCAACAGACAAGATCCAAAGATAATACTTCCGAAATCAGAGAGAAAAAGAGAGTGAGACTGAGAGTGAGGGAGACAGAGAGAGGCCAAACTTCCCACTAGATACCTCAGAAACGGGAAAACAAGTGAAAATTCAGGATGGACTCTTGATACTCAGTGCCCAGAGAAGGCCTCTTCACTGAGGCTTAATGGCCCACTTATCCCTTGCACTGTCTGCTGCATGATTTTCCAATATAATGAAATAATACATAACCTAGGCAGTTCTTGGGAGCTTGTTCTCATCTCTGTACCAACCTTTATGCCTTCAAAATCCTGACAATTAATTCCTTTAATACCTAGCTCATGGGGCCGGTCCCGTGGCCGAGTGGTTAAGTTTGCGCGCTCCGCTGCAGTGGCCCAGTGTTTCACTGGTTCAGATCCTGGGGGCAGACATGGCACCACTCACTGAGCCATGCAGAGGCAGCATCCCACATGCCACGACTAGAAGGACCAGAACTAAGAATATACAACTATGTACTGGGGGGCTTTGGGGAGAAAAAGGAAAAAAAAAATCTTTACTACCCAGCTCAAAGTTTCCACTCCCAGTGAATTCTTCCCTGACATCTTATCAAGCCTTTGTTTGAGCTCTAGGCAACTTTTAATAACCAAACTTTCTTATACTTCATATAAAAATGTTTTTAAGTTATTAAACCAATAAATTGTTAAAAACTTACAAAACACAACTTAGAAAAAAGAAGAAAATGAGTCATCTATAATCCTACCACTCAGAGATAAACAGTTACCATTGTCATGTATGGTCTTCCACTCTTTCTGGTTTTTTTTTTTTTTACTATTTCCTCAACATGCTTTTTTTTCTATTTAGCAAAATATCATGAGTACCTTTTTTTGTATGTCTATCTATCTATATCTATAAATTTTAATGGTGAGTAGTAAGTAGTCCATAGTATTTTTAATAGCATTGTTACATAGCATATCACACTTTAGTACAGTTAATAAAAATTGGTAGCACTTACATAGCGCTTCCTGTATGCTGGGCTATTCTAAGCACTTACTTGCATTGATTCATTTAATTTGTGTAATCCTAGGTGGTTGGTTTAATTATTACTATATTAATTATACTAGATTGGCTTCAGACTAATAAGCACTGTCCTATATGATTTTAACAAAAGTCATGAATTATGCCTCTAACAATCAGCAGTTTTTTCAAATATCTTATTTGTTAGCTCTAGAAAGCAGGGAACAACAGTGTGAGAATCTTGTCTGAAGTCAAACAGCTGTGAAGTGGGGTAACCAGGTCTGCCTGACCCCTAAACCCATCCACCACTGCCACCACTACCACTACCTCTACCATCACCACCACCACCACCATCACCACCACCACCGTCACCACCACCACCGTCACCACCACCACTGTCACCACCGTCACCACCACCACCGTCACCACCACCACTGTCACCACCACCACCGTCACCACCACCACCATCACCACCACCACGCTGCCTTTGCTGATTAGCCAGGTATCTATCTTTACTCCTCCTTCCTTATTGTCCAGATTATCAACTCCTTGAAGTCAGGAAATGTAGAGGGCTATTCATCTTTATTACCCCAGCCCCTAGCATAGTTCCTGGACCATGGTTACCATGCAATAAATGTTTGAAGGAGCAACCAAGGAAGATACTTTGCATGAAGACATCAGTTAGGACCTGTTTAAATAGAATTTTCAGTGCATGATCTGGGTTTTTCTTTGCAGAGCTTGCTCTCTAACATAAAACAAAACAAGAAGTTTAAATTTTATGCATTAGTAATCTCTAAACCCCATGTGAGGAGCATGGCCAGGAGCACCAATATAGGCCAGTTATGCCCTGGCTTGCACATTTCTCTAAAGGGAGGTGTGAACTTGGCTCATTCTCACCCACTTCGCACCAGGGACCTTTGTTCCACCCACCTTCTGCCCCACTGCGGCATGCTCCTTTGTGTAGGAGCTGATTTGATCTCAATGTCCTTTTTCAAAGTTCTCTTTTGCCTGGTGGTTGATATCGTATCAACTGTTACTGCAGGGTGCGCTCAGAGCTCTGCAAGTCGCCCTGGGCCATTATTTATTGCCAACCCAGTTCCACAAAACTCGTGTGGAAAGAGGACTCGTGTAGGTTTTGACGGCCCGTTTTCTCTAACGCGTGGTTCTATTTTAAAACACATACGGCTGAACGGGCTGTTTCGGTGTCCCGGGTTTGGGGGTCTGGGATTTCTTTTTACATTTCACTGCAGCAGCCATTCAATGCTACTCCTACTCTGTAACTCTCCTTCTCACTTGAAATTCTCCTCTCTCCCACTTTTGACTTTGTAAAATCCACTGAAACAGGCAAGCTCTGGTCTCAGAGCAGGGCTGACCCTCTGGTAGATGAAAATGGCAGAGAGCTGAGTTTGTTGAAAATGGAAGAAATACAGCATTAGTAAAATGGCATAAGCACAAAGCGACTAATACTTGCTTCACTTGCATAGTCCCATGGGCGACACAGAGAGTGGGTGGGAAAGATCTGAGTTTGTCAGTTTGCTGGGGTTGAAAGAAATCTGGGGTACTTTCCGTGGTTCATAAAATACAAGGTTTCATAGACAGGAAATGGCCAAGAGGTCTGCTTTATCTTCTTTCCTAATTACAAACTAGAAGAGTTTGCTTTAAAACCAAAATCCCCCAAGTGATTCAAGCATAAGCATTTGTAAGTCTTCCACAGCAGGTCAGAGAACAACAGCTAATGTTTATTGAGCACTTAAAGGATGCAGGTCCTGTGCAAGCGCTTTACCTAAACCGACTTACTGAAACCTCACGCCTATCTGAATGTGAAGGATAAATGCTATTGCCCTCCGGCTTCACAGAAAAGGAAACTAAGGCACAAACAGGTTAAGTGAGTTGCTCACTCACATGTCACACAGTTATCAACTGGTGGGCAGGAAATAAGCCTGGGGAACCTGTCTTCAGATCCTGCACCCCTACCCACTGAAGTGCATACATTTGACTCCCATTGTTGGAGGAAAGGTTTGACAAGATAACACTGATTTCAGTGAGCATTTTCCTTGAAGACTTCCAAGGCCAGTTTTAGAGTTTCTATCACTGTGTAGGACTAATAAGTATCATTTATTTATTCTACTACTGCTTACTGAACTCCTACTGTTTGCTATTTGCTGGGCAAGACTATGCCGATGCAATTACTAGTAACTACTTCTGATTGAATTAAACTCTTCACATGCTTTCTTTCATTTGATCCTCACAACAACTCTGTAAGGTAGGTGCTGCTGTTATCAAGTAAAGAATTGAATTATAAGGATTGTCAAATCCTTCCTGCCAGAAATGCTGCTATAATAGGTTGTGGAGCCAGGATTTGGACCCAATTTGATCTGACCCTAAAACCAATGCTTTAAAGACAAAGTAAAATTGTAGAAACTGGAGGTTATCAATATGACACAAAATTAGGGAAATGGAAAAAGGAGAGGATACAGAGAAGAAAAGTCTGAATTATACTATTTAAACACTTCCTTCAATCTGCCCTTACCAGTAGGCTCTCCAGCTCCTCCTACTCAGAATCTTCATTTGTCATTTTCGCAGCTTCTAATGAACGGACCAAACATCCTATCACTCTAGAACGAGGTGTACAAATCTCCTGCCTTCTGCAGTTCCCCAATCAGAGTCCAGGACTCTTTCCAGCTGGCTAATTTTCTCCTCCGTCACAGTCTTCAGGGACTAAATTTAGTGCTTAATGAGATGACTTGAATGTACCCACTTAGGCGGGTGATCCACGGAGGAGTTAATACACATTTCACACAAATGCAGATGGTCCTGGGAATCGGGAGAAACCAGGGGATTAAATTAAATGACCCATATGTTCCATTAAGAAGGATTTTACAGCAACAATAAGATGCCTGGGCCATAACAAACCTTCTATAGATAATCTAATGAAGATGTTTCTGAACAGCTCATATTTGGCCCAGTTATTCTGAAGCAATTAAAGCAGGTTTTGTCTTCGGGACACAGAGCCATGGGGTCCACTTTGAACTCAATCTGCCACCTTGTGGAAATTGGAGGCAATAAAAAAACATGGCCCTTGGACCATACACTGTAATAACAACATGAGGTAGGCGAACATTTATTGAGGGCTTATTATATGCTATGCACTATGCTGAACACCTTTTCAATGTTTTCTCATTTAATTATCAAAATAGCTTTATGAGATAGAAACTATTATTGTCCCCATTTTAAAGGTGAGGAACACGTGACTTAGCAAGGTAAAGTAACTTGCCTAGTCACAGATCTGGACAGCATGACCCCAGGGCCCATGCTCTTAACCACGGCACTGCCCCGTGTCATGTACTGCCCCTCTCATTCTGGTACGGCATTGAGATGAGTGCTGTAGTTCTTTGGAAGAATCACTAACCACCACGCTCCATCCTGAGCTAGCCGTGCTCCACCAGAATCATCGGAAATACACTTTCAGCAGCTCCTAGCTGGTCCAGCATATAGGAGGCAAGAAGGATAAGAGCAGAACGGTTGGAGGGGGGAGATTTCCTTGGAGTGTTTTTATTATCCCAATGTTCCTTTCTCTTTACAGGGTCCTCTCAAGTGATCACCACTCCCTTTGCGTTCTCACCTTCCTTATACTCATTCATGCACAGATACCAAGTGCCTTGGATCCCAAACTTTGGTTTCCCCACCGTGTATCCTTGGGCTAGTAACCTAACTTCTCTGAACCTCATTTTCTTCATCTGTACAATGGGTATAATATTGATACATATAACCATGCTTTGTTCCACAAAGTGCTTAAGACAGTTAAATGGTATAACATCTCTGAGAGCAAAAGAGACATAAAATATCTAGCATAGTACTTGGCACATAGTAAGTCCTCCGTTCATACACACATCAATTCTATAACTCTAAATCACATTTGAATGACATTCTGTAGTTTTCTAATCATTGTTTCCTGGGCTTCTTGCAACAACCTGGTACAACTTGCAGGAAAGATGTATGACCCTGCTGTACAAATCATTATCATTAAAATTTATTGTGTATCGACTATGAATTTATGTACCGTGTACACAAGTCATACACAATTTGTGGACTTGTGTACTGTGAATTTGTGTATTGAGTACCTACTGTGAATTTACTGGTACCTAACCAGAGAACTGGGTTAGGAATTTAGAAACATAGAACATATTCATTGACATTTACAATGGTTTAGAGGATGCCCCTTTCTATAAGATTACCCAGTGAATCCCTGGGAAAGCAAGAGAAAAGCCCAGGTTCTTCCTAGTTTTGCGTTTTTGCCATTACACTCTGCCCCTTACTGATTGGAGATGACGGCTACTGCTGTGGCCACAGTGGGCACCATAACTTCAAAGAAGCTCAAGGGATAGGGAGCCAGATAAAACTATGCTTCCCCTACTTCCTTCAATTTGGTTGTCTCCTAGAACTTGTATTTATGATTTACACAATGGAATGATATATAGCAGCCAATAAAAATAAAATACCTAATATGCAATGATCTGGATATCAGTTAGCAAAATAATACTAAGTGAAAAAATAAATTCCAGAGATTACATACAGCATAAGACTCATTTAAATAAAGGAAAAAAATTAAATGAAAAACGCTATAAAAAGAAAGTAGGGACCGGCTCTGTGGCATAGTGGTTAAGTTTGGCATGCTCCACTTTGGTGGCCCAGTTTCACAGGTTTGGATCCCAGGTGCAGACCTACACCACTGTCAGTCATACTGTGTCAGCGATCCACATATAACGTGGACGAAGACTGGCACGGATGTTAGCTCAGGGCTAATCTTCCTCAGGAGAAAAAAAAAGGAAAGAAAGCAAAGGGACAATGAATGTGGAATCTGGGATGGTGGTCACACTGGGTGGGGCGAGGCAGGGAGGACGGGAGGGGAAGACCACATGGTTGTGGTAGATTATCGTCAAAGTCTTAGTATTTATGTTGGAAGGTGGTTTCAAAAGCACTCATTAGGTTATAGAAATAAGGAAAGAAAGAGAAGAATGAATGAGAGGAAGAACAATGGAAAGAAAAAAAGAGAAGGGAGGAAGGAAGGAAGGAAAGACAAAAAAATTGTGTGGGAGAGCTCTAGTGGAAGAAATTATTGTTCCAGGAGAAAAGAGAACACAATGTCAAAATCCAAGGAGGATAGAGACTCCTTCTCCATGACTTTGAAGCAGGTGGCCAAGGTTAATATCTCGTAACGCCATCTCAGGAGTTTAGTTTGATGTTAAGTAAAGGAGAATCTATATGCATTTGAACTGTTTGCTTCTCCACAAGTCCCAGTGACCCGGCCAGCTCACAAAATATTTCTCTCCATGGTGATGGGTAGTTTGGAAAAAGGACTCTCTATGTGGGTAAAATTTCTGAACTTTTCTCCAAGGCTGCCCACAGTGCAATGATACTAGTTTCTTTTCCCAGAAGCTGATATACTTACAAATGGTTAAATAGCCACCCCAAATTCACTTAGTCAGCTCAAATGCACAGAGGAAAAAGAACTTCATTCATTCAACAAAGATTTATTAAGTGCCTCTTATGTGCCAAGCATGTTCCAAGCACTAGGGTACAAGCGATGAATGCAACAAAAATCCCTGCATTCAAAGGCTTACATCGGCCCTGGGATGGGATAAATTCTAAGGCAAAATAGTGATTAAGAGCCTGAACACTGGACTTGGGCTGCTTGGGTTCAAATGCTGGCTATTCTGGTGGGCAAGTTACTTAATTTCTCTAAGCTTCCATTTCTGTCTCTGTGAGTTAGTACCTACATTGTAAAGCTCCTTTAGGATTAGTGAATTAACATACACTACACTGTTTAACATAGTGCCTGGTACACAGTAAACACTCAATGAGTATTAGCAATGATTTACTGCTTGTGATACACTCATTCACTGGATCACTAAAGCCAAAATCGTGGGGGCATACTTGACACATGACTATGTTGATTACCGTGTTCTATAATTTTATCTCCTAAACCTTGCCATTCTATTAGTTCAGGCTGGCATTTTAGTATTGATTATAGAACTAACTTGCCAAGTGGGCTCCCAGTCTCTAGCTTTCCTCTCATACATTCTTCCTCCTTGATCAAAAATTTGACCACATCGCTCCCCTGATTGAAATCCTCCTGGGGGCCGGCCCCGTGGCCAAGTGGTTAAGTTCTCATGCTCTGCTCCGGCAGCCCAGGGTTTGACTGATTCGGACCCTGGGCGCAGACACGGTACTGCTCATCAAGCCATGCTGAGGTGGCGTCCCACATGCCACAACTAGAAGAACCCACAACTAAAATATACAACTATGTATTGGGGGGCTTTGGGGAGAAAAAGCAGAAAAGAAAAGAAAAGAAATCCTCCTGGAATGCTCCTTCTAGGACTTTCCTTTGCTTGTGAACTCTTTAGCTTGGTATATGAGACTTCATAAGCTGGCCTCCACCTATCCCTGGTCACCTCTCTTTGTACCTTAAGCCTTCACCACGCTAAACTTTGGGTAGAGCTGTGTGTACACCATGCTACTTCATAACTCTGGGACTTTGCAAGCGTTCTTACCTGTCTGGAGAACCTTTCTTCTTCTATTTTAGTGGTGAAGTTTGTGACCTTCAGTAGGCTGAATTCCCGATCTTGCCTCCATACCATTTCTGTCTCATACAATGTCATTTCCCTGAATGCATGTAGTACATACTGTGTAGTGTTTATCTGTCATGTGTCTCTCTCCCTGAGCAGATTTTGAGCTCCCTGGCAAAAGGAAATGAGTCTTAGTCCCCTTGGTGTATACAACATTTACTTAGCACAGGGCTTGGTAAACTGAAGTCTGTTCACAAATAGCTACAATGCTGCCATGACCATTTTGGTGTTCCTTGGTAACAATAATGATAACATGGTAACTGAACACTTACTATGTCCAGGCACAGGGCTAAGTGCTTCACAGGCATTATCTTACTTAATCTTTAAAAACAACCTATCAGAAAGACAGGTGCTGTAATTATCACCATTCTACAGATGAGAAACTTTGGTTTAGCAGGATTTATTAGTTGCCCGGGTCACAGAACTAGTAAATGGTAGGACACGAAGTCAAAACCAGGTGTGTTGGACTCTAAATCCTCGAGTTTTATCCCCGTAAGCATTTAGGAAACCCCAGAACAAGAAATAACTTCTCTATCTTTCTGAAAGTTCTGAGAAGTGTTCACTAGAACAATGTATTGATTAAAAGCTCTGGGTTCATACATCACTACTGCAGTACGATCATTTCTATTCTAGTCCAGACTAATAACTCCAACTGGAATTTTTCACCTTATATATTTCATATTAGTCGAGATATTTCTTATTAGGTACCTTTCAAAGATAACATGAAGGATTTTTTTAAATGCATAGTTTTACAAATTTATTTTAGAGGAAGAGGAAACCTTAGAGACTTGATTCTGAATACCCATTCTGGGAAAGTAATATTTAGCATTAAATAACCACAATTCACGCTTGCCATATAGACGGGAAGTGGTTAGGTTAATAGTTCAGCAGATGTTTTCTGAGGGCTAAAATAACTTACTGTGCATTGCCACTCCTATAGCTTGATCACAACTAGAAAGGGCAGGCCAGGATTACATATGTCTTTATTTTTATTCCTTTCTTAAAGATGAATGTGCTTAACAAGGTAATAGATAAATTGAAGCAGCTAAAGCTTTTATAACAAAAATGTGTTTAAAAATATCATTAGTTGTTGGCACCAAGTATCAAACAACGTTGGTAGACACTAAAAACAGATAAATTACCTTTAACAAAGACAACAACTTATATTACCCTGCTTTTATATTTAATGTTTTAGAAAGATATAAAGATTCTCACTTCCTAAGCAGAAATATAATTCGGATAGGATTAGCAGATCCTTAATGCCATTTTAAAATTTCATTTATAAATGATTACATTATGAATTAGATGCTGTAAATCACTTTGTTTCTGTTGTTGTTATGGAACAATGAAAATTTCAGTTAGGAAAACAGGTTGCTGTTTACACTTGCTCGTACTTTTAAATATTGTAAGAAGTAAGCAGAGCTGTTGGAAAAGGCCACCATGGCAGAAGTCGATCTTTGGAGATTATGTTCTTGACTCAGTCATCTCCTCCACAGATCTTTAAGAGTGTGATTTCATAGTTTCCAGAAGTATCCGACTGCAAAGAAGAGGACAGATGGAGAATAGGATAAGTAATGAGGGAACCACAAATGAATCAAATCCCACAGCACTAGGGGATTTACTGGGATGTGAGACTCATGACCTGTACCATTTAGTAAAATGTACTTATACTTCCATCATTCATTCACATCTGAGTGTAATTATGTTCCAGCCTAGCATCTTCTTTACAATATATAATGTTTGAATTCTTCATGATATATTGCAATTAAATTTCAACTTGGGTAAAAAAAATAAGATTGCATCATTTATATAATATTACATAATATTAATTTTCTAACAAAACTTTTAAAAATTGTGACATGTGAAACAAAACGGAGTCACTTACGTCTAAGGGCTTTAAAATGGAGCTGGGAAGGCATTAAGGAAATGGGTCTTATGTATGTCCTCATCGGGCAGAACATGAACTTTCGAACTGAGTCAAGACACATTCTGCGAACATTGCAACTAGTCATAGTGATGGGACTTTTGCCTCCCTCTAGCTAGCCTTAGCAATGAATTAGGTTTAGCCAAGACTAGCTTTCTGCTGCCAATCCCAATTAACATTCTTTGTAATGCAAACCTCCCTTCTTGTCTTTAAAAGCCCCGACTACTTTTACTTCCCAGTGGGACACTATTTGGGTTTCTACCTGAATCTGTGCTCCCTCAACAGCAATTCTGTGATCCCAAGATAAACGCCTCTCTGCCTCTCATTTTGGCTCTTTATTATTAGGTTAACATGCATGGTGTCAGAAGTGGGATCTACAGTGATCTTACCATCATGGACCAGCACCTTCTGGAACCAGGTATGTTACCTACACAAGCTGCCTTGGGTTCACCATTTTGATGGATCGCTGACTCTACTCATCATGCATCCTCTCAGGTTCTGACTTCCCACCATTTGGTCAAGGTCAATGCCTTTGTTTGGGGGTTGGGGGGCACTGCCCAGGAGATGATTGTCTCAGTGCTGACTTGGTGACCATTGCGATAGGAAAAGATTCCCTCAGCAGGAGTTTTTCTTGGGTCAGTGAATACTCTAAATTGAGGGATTTCCCTATTGTCATTCTTGTTTGCATGCTTTTCTTTAACATGGAACTTTTATTTTTTAAAGTTTTGGAAGAGGTTTCTCCCTTGAGAACTACAGCTGTTTTATGTTTAAGAACTATGGCCCCTTCTCTTGTAAATTTTTATCTCAAAGGACCAAAATTACTAAGGATGATTTAAAATTACGATCGCCAATAGAAGGAATGTTCTAATTTGACAAGACCATTTAAAAAGTGCACTTAAAAGCAAACACTTCAAAATTCTAAAATAGCTTCATTGAAAGTTTTGTTGCAAAAAGCTAATGAAAAATTAAAGCTATAAGATGTACCTAAAAGACTACACAACTATAAACAAAAGTCCACCAAGTTAATGGCCTTAGAGACACCTGTTCTGTATCTGTTCTTGCAAGAGGGCTCCTTCACGGGTCTTTCTCAGAGTTGATGAGACTCTGAGGGTTTTCCTAGTAAACTGCTACGTTATTCCCTGAAACAGCCTAGGAGAAACTAAAATTAGAATTAATGATATTGCTTAATACTGCCAGAAATATTTACACTTGTCCTGACTGAAAACTGACAAGGTATTTACAAGGATTTTTAGTAGCTCTATGGTCAAAAATTGGCCAGATTAAAAGCTGATATTCAGAGCCTGATAGGAATTTTTACAGGCCTTTTTCCCTAAATTAAAATAAAACCTTGTACCCAGAGAGAGAAAAGCAAATTTAGGATAATGCAATTAGATGGGTAAATCAATCTCTGATGTCCTTTAGGTTACAACTCAAAATTCCTGAGGAGTTGAGAGCAAATGTCCTTATCTTACAAATCTTTGCAAAACTGAAAATGCAACTCGTTCAGGCAGTTCAGATCCCCCCACTCCCTTTCACCAATCCTAAAACCTCCCCTATTTGTCTTAAAAGGCTTGTAACCTCCCTGAGAACTCTTATTTAGACTGTCCCGAATTCCTAAGACTGAAGGAAAATTTTAAATTGCAATTACCCTGAAACTTCTAGGAAAAAAACTTGCATTTTTTTCTTTTTGTCTTTTGAAGTTGTAAATTTCACCATGTTAGAACGTAAACACCCCAGGAGATAAACCTGGTTAGCTCAATCAGTAAATCCCTCCGGGGAAAAGAAACGGAAAAATGTTTTATTTTAAATGCAGGCTGCTTTCACCTAAAATCAAATTGATAGCCTTCTTGTCTAAAGCAAATATAAATCTTAAAAGTCTTCTCCACAAATATTAACAACAAGAACAAAAACCTTTTAAGCATGTAATCTTAACTTGTTCCATCTGTCAGAGACACAATTATTTATAAATTAGTGAGATTTGTATTATACCTGATTCATGGCTAAAATTTTTAAAATAAAAGCTATAAGATCTCTGTGTCTGTCTATATATATGTATATATGTTATATATGTGTGATATTTTTCTACCTCTGGAATGTATTATCAAAATTTGTTAGTAAAGGGCTCTATTTAATTTGAAGTAAATGCTTATATAAATTATATCTAAGTATCACAGAAACTAACTCAAATGTTTTCCAAGTTAACATGAATTAAATAATCTTTGGTAAATAAAAGCTTGTTTAAGTTTGTTGGTTTAATTAAAATAGGCATGTCTTCAGAGTCATCAACAGTGGATATAATGCAAACATGCAACTTTTATTATATCTTGGTTATTAATCAAATAAACTCATGTTATCTCTGTTAAAAAATTTGTCAGCAAAAAAATAAGATGATAGCTAATTGCTTTAATGTTTCAAAAAATCTAATTGAATAATCTAAGTATGATTGTTAACAAATGAATTACACAGATGTTAATGCAGTAAGAACTTTTAGATGCAATAATTATGTTTTATGGTATGTGTACTTAAAAATAACTGCAAAACCTTTTGGTAACTTGAAATTTTAGAGTTTTACTGAGTTAAATCAAATGGTGAGGGGGCTGGCCCCATGGCCAAGTGGTTGAGTTTGCGTGCTCCCCTTTGGCAGCCCAGGGTTTCGCCAGTTTGGATCCTGGGCATGGACATGGCACCGCTCATCAAGCCATGCTGAGGTGGCACCCCACAAGCCACAACAAGAAGGACCCACAACTAAAAATATGCAACTATGTACTGGGGGGCTTTGGGGAGAAAAAGGAAAAATAAAATCTTGAAAAAAATTAAATGGGGAGAAATTCCTTGACTATCTAGATCATTTCCAGATAAGACAAAATAGTAAGATATTAATTACTAAACAGAGGTTTATCTATTTTTGGCTTCTTATTACAGAAAAAGGAAAAGGTGTTTGGGTCTATTAATGAACATGTCTTGTGGCACATTAAAAAATGTATGCTATGAGAAAATACATGTTTTCATTAAAAGAAGGTATAAGGAATAGAGATTTTCTTGTTCAGAAAGTAAACCTGTCCTAAAGTAAAATTGGTTGTCGGAAAGAAGAAAGAACAAATTCTGAAAGTAAAAAAGAAAGTTATAGAAGGCTTGTGGAAGAGGAACTCTTGAGAAAAGAGTTTTGTGCATGGTCGAGTTGGCTAAGATTGGAATGAATTTAATCAAGCAAATTAGTTTTAGTATCAGAAGTGAGCTGGTGCAAATGAGAATTTAATTTTCTCTCTGTTATAAAGACAAGGTTTCTTAGGCTTTTAGTCTGCTCTTGATAAAGAGATTACGAAAGGTTGTTCTTTATTTTTGAGTAATTTGCCTAAAAGGCAGGGACTTTATGTTTTATCAGAATAATTTCCTGTGCTTTAGGTTAAAAGGTGAATCTTTTCTACTAAAAAGAGATAGGTTTTGCAGCTATGTAACCTTCTATATTTGTCTTTGAAATCTTTTTGGCACTTTGGTTAAATAGATAATTGAATATTAAGTTTCATAATGATCAGTGATCCTATTTAGGCAAATATTTTAAACCCTTCTTTGATATTTTTGACAAACTTCCCCAAATCAGATTCTAAATGAATTGTTTTTGGTTTTGGTTTTTGACCTCCAGCTAACTTTGGGATTTTTCAGAGGATCTCTGAAACATCTCAAAAAATTTATTCTTTCTCCTTATAGAAAGAGGGATATTAAACTAATTAGGCTTATCTGATATGTTAACTTACATGGAAAGCAATGTCAAATAAGAAATAACATTAAGCCTTCTTTATGTTATGTCTTTATATGCTATAAGAGTTCCAGAAATTCTGTGAAATTCCTGGAAATCTAATTATGTCCTGGTATAAAATGTTATCTGTTATCAAAATTGAGGCTCACACTAAAGGGACTGAACCCAATATCAGAAGAACGCCTGAGCTGATTTTCATGTAAAAGCAGCAACAACAGAATTTACAAAGATTGGCATATGTGAATAAAGTCCCTTCTGCCTCTGCAAAGAATAGCCCCTCATTGCCAGACTTTTGCTATCCTGATGTCCTTGTAACATGGCAACAGTCTGCTCCTGAATCAGAAAAATTAAGATGGGCAAACAGCTGTAAATTAAACAGTTGAGGCTCTGGGTAACCTAAGATGGCCACTTGGCTCTTCCTGGCTCCCTGGCAAACCCCATTTTTCATTTTTTTACATTCCTTCACCACCATAGTGCATTAAGAGAAGCTATTTCCATCCTCAGAGGCCTCACAGCTCCTCCCTCTGTGTCTTTCGAGCACCTGCAGCAAGATTTCACTCAACTGTTACTTAGTATGCTTTATTAATACGTTCTTGTTATTATATATATGTTCTCTGATTGGGTTAAACAGTTCCCTTGCCACAATGCTGATGCCCTCACAGTGGCAAAGAAACTGCTAGAAAATGTGTTTCCCACTTGGAGAATACCTTCCACAGTCTCCAGTAATCAAGGCACCTGCTTCACTGGGCTAATCATATGAGCCTTAACGAAAACCTTTCAAACTTCTGTTATCACCGCTCCTATCACCTTCAATCCTCAGGTAAAGTGGAGAAACTAATGGAAAAACTGGATTCAAGCAGAAGAAATATTAAATTACATGGGACTACATGAACTGAGGAGAATGCTCTAATGTTTTGTTTTTCCAGATTTAAAGAAATCTTTTCTCTTAAACTATCAACAATTTGGTAAGACATACCTTTGTGAACAAAGATGAAATATTTACTTTTCTCCCTTCTTGATCCCTCCAGAATTCAGAAATTCTCAGTGAATATTCTTATTTTCACTTATATGAATAATCAGGCCAAGTTTTTAATATAAACAAATTAGTTTTACTGTGACTATCTTTTGTAAAAACTGACGGTAATTGTAGAAAGAAAAATTATGTTTGCACCTCTGCAGATATTAAATTCTAGTCTTGTTAATTGTCTTAGAGGTTTGTTATATACCTGTAGCCTGGACTCTCCTGTCCTAAGGTATTGTCTTTGGTCTCACCGACTGTTTGCAGTACCTCTTTGAAAAACATAAACTAATTCCACATGAGACAGTCACGAGCAGATAAGTGTCTACTGGTGTACAACCTTCTGCTGATCCCTTGCGGTCTTATGCTTGTTTGACCAGCTACTATAAATCTCCAATGTCTTATGCTCAAACCTATCATTAATAGGTTAAAGAAGCTTACGGATTCCAATTTAAAGGATTCTATGGGTGACAGTCTACAACCTGGTGACTGGGTATTCTGGAAGCATCATCAGAGGAAGACAGCCCTTGAGCCCCAATGGAAAAGATCTTACCAAGTCCTCCTGACCACTGACAGTGCTACAGAACTAGAAGGAACTGCAGACTCTGTGTCCCTTTTGGGTACACCTTTGTGCATGATTACTACAGGGAACCATGGGCTTACGAATGTTGAGACGGCTGGTATATAGCGAGACATATGCCATACTAGTGGATTACTATTGGAATTTTGCTATGTGTACTTGTATTTACACCTCTTACACTACTACTCACTCAGATCTGCTCTAAAACTTCCACAAACACCAAGATTAGCATCACCAACGGACTAAAATGATAGATAAGGCTTGTACCCGAAACTCCAGGTAACTGGACGAAATTATGCCTTTTAGGATACCATAATATTCCATTTCAAGTTCTTATTAAAGAAAAAAACCCATCCACAATCTCATAGGTCTAGGTGACAACTGGCAACCCCCTTTTTACACCCCATCTATTCTCCATTGATTAGCATTGCCAAAGGCTTTGTCCCTTGGATTGCTGCTGTTCATGATGACTTGCTCATAAAAAAATTTTATCCCTAACCATGGCTAAACTGACAAATTCTACAACTCAAGCCTTGGCTCAACACAACAATCCCTGGATTCCCTACTGAGAGTTGTATTCGATAATCGAATGGCACTCGACTGTCTCCTTGCAGAACAGCCTAGCAACTGTGCCACAGCCCACTCCTCTTGCTGTACCTGGATCAACTCTTCTGGTGAAGGTGAGTTAGGATTTGGAAAAATTAAAAATAGCACAGACTTTCTCTGGTCCAACGTCTTCTAATGACACCTGGTTCCCTATTGATGTTTTCAGCTGGCCTCCTTCAGGTATAGGTGCTTGGAAAAGATCAGGACTTAAGTATTGTTTATGATTACTATTGGAATTTTGCTATGTGTTCTTGTATTTAAACTTCTTATGCTACTACTCACTGAGACCTGCTCTAGAACTGCTACAAACACCAAGATGAGAGTCACTCAGTGTATTGAAATGATAGATACGGCTTGTACCTGAAACTTCAGGTAACTGGATGAAATTCCAGGGCAAGAAAACTGCCTAAGAGTCATTTCCTAACCACCTCCTTGTTGCTCAAATGTGGCCTAACCCTTATGACACTGACTCCTTGGAATCACTCTTGGAAAAGGAAAAAAAAAAAAAAACCCACGTTCCCCCTAACGTGGGAAATGACTTTCTGGGACAGGTCCATCCCAGCGATGTGCGACTAAACAAATCTACGGTTCATCAGTGATGCTCTCAGAGAAAGATCACAATCAAAAGGAGGAAAATGTGAAACAGAATGGAGTCACTTACATCGAAGGACTTTAAAATGGAGCTGGGGGGCCGTTAAGGAAATGGGTCTTATGTATGTCCTCATTGGGCAGAATATGAACTTTTGAACTGAGTGAAGACAAATATTCTGAGAACACTGCAACTCGTCACAGTGATGGACTTTTGCCTCCCTCTAGCTAGCATTAAATCAATTATGTTTAGCCAAGATTAGCTTTCTGCTGACAACCCCAATTAACGTTCTTTGTAACGCAAACCTCCCCTCTTTGCTTTTAAAAATCCCTGATTTTTACTCCCTACCAGGACACTCTTTGGGTTTCTATCTGAATCTACAGTTCTTTGATCCAAAAATAAGGGCCTCTTTTGCTCTCATTTTGGCTCTTTATTTTTAGGTTAACAAAACTAAAGCTTTAATAATAACTAATATTTATCAAACACTTGCTATTCTAAGGTTAACTACTTTTATACTTATAATAATTCTATGCAGTAGGTACCATGAGTCTCTCCATTTAACCGGTAAGTATAAGGTGAAAAACAGAGGTTAGGAAACATGCCCCAAATCATATAGAGAATAAGAGACAGGATTCAAACTCAGATAGCCTGGCCTCTTAACATCCTACTATACTGCCTGACTTAAGAAAGTGAAATGAACTACATCCCCAAAAAGTCTGTTTCTCAGTTCCTTTTGCCTAGGCTTGCCAAAAAAGATCTTGGTTCAGAAATGATATCATGTGAGATTGAGGGTTAAAGTAAAAAGATGCCATGTTTCCTGTGCAAAAGAGGTCAAACTGTTGCATAGCATTGAAGGTAAAATTTGGCTTTTAACCTAGATTGCCTAAAATCCTCGTGTTATTCTTATTTTATTCAAGGCAACTCAAGCAGTGAGTACATCTTATCACTTAAGTTTCACATTGGGATAAATATTAGAGTAAGAGGGAATCTAAAGGAGGCAATGAAAAAGGGTTGTTTAGAGAAGAGGCTAAGCATTATTTTCATAAAAAGACACAATAGGCTTTAATATATACTCTTCTGTTTTATAGAGATTTCATTTCTTCCCCTATTGGTTTTCCTAAGTCTTGCTCGGCCACATGTAATAATCTCTCAAACTGCCGACAAGTCAACAATGCTCTAGCTTTTTAGAAAAAGAGCTCCCTCTAGCCACGGCTGATCAAAGCTGTAAACAATGACCAAGAGTTCTATCAGTCAGTTGACAAAACACACCCAACTAGCTTAACACAGAGCTATGCGTAAAATTCTGAACAACTACAGACACTAAACAGATGTTTGTCCTTTTCTGTACCCTTATGCCTTAGCTATTCTATTTATATAGCATTTTATAAATTTCATTATCACAAAAAAGTTAATATATTTTCAAAACCTTTGAACATAATTCATGCCTTCCTAATTAGGTCACATTAATTGTTCATAAGAAACTAACTGAATGTTTTTGTTGGCCTGTTTTTAACAGTAGTACCAGTGGTGCTCTCTTCTCCCAACTTTGATTGCATCTTTTACTGTCTACATTTAATCTGTCCTGCCAATTATTTTTTTGCATTTTTTTAAAAAGTTATTCCTTTTTCCATTCTGACCACAACAAATCTACTCTAGGCTCTCATCTGTTGTCACTAGTTTCCTGGACTCTAGATCTTCAATCTGTATTCTCCAAGGTGTTAATTCTTATTGTTTTGTAAATCAAGTCCAATGACCACCACATCCATTAAGCAAGTAGCCCTTACTTATCCCCTAAGTAGTTCTGGCTTTTCTTCCTTCCTCCCTGGCATCTCCACCTTTGTCTTCTCTGCAGGCCTATCTTGTGTTATCCCCACATTAATTGTTACTAGTGCTTAAATCTCAATTTTAAGCTTTCTTCTCTTCTCAATCTATATTTTCTCCCTGGAGGATTTTCATCCACATCCAAGAATTCCCTAACATAACTGACTCTAAAAATATATTTCATACCCTGAGCTACTGACTCAACATCTCCACGTATATGTTTCAAAGACATCTCAAACTCAACACACGCAAACCAAACTCATGAACTTTCTCCTCCATTCCCAAAGAAGAAAAAAAAAACCCACCTAAAACCTGACCCTCTTTTAGGGAATGGCACCACTATCTGTTTCCCAAGTTAGAAACCTAGGAATCATCCTTGATACCTTCTTTCCCTTACTCCTCACACCAAGATGTCACTCCAAGTCCCTTAAGTTTGAACTCCTCCAGATCTTTTGAGCCCTTGCTCTTTCCTCTCTTTGCATTACCAGAAGCTTTGCACTGCTACTTGGCATTACGGTCATACCTACTCTAATATGACTAATATAATAGCTTATCACCCTACCTTATGTCCAATTCATTCTCCACAGTCATAGGGATCTTTTCAAAATGTACTTCTGACCATGACACTGTACTTAAAATCTTTCCACGGTCTTCCATTGTTCTTAAGCTAAAGACAAAATCCTTAATCATTGTCCTGTGTGATCCGGTCCTTCCAGTCTCACTTGTCATTATGTTTCTTCCACCAGGAGGTCTTCCCATTTGCAAGTATGTTTGTTAGAATACTCTGCTGACTCTCACCCAACCCCCACGACCTTTGTCTTGTTAATGCCTTGTAATCCAAATGTCTAAGCCTTTACTATAGGCCAAATCCTCCTATTATATAATCTTATAACACAATATCTCTTTCCTTTACATTGTACATATATGTACATTATTATACATAATATAGTTGTAATTTTACATTTATTTGTAATTCCATAAGGACAGGAAACCTTTTTTTCTTTGCTTATAATTGTAACCCTGAGGCTGGCACACAATACGCATTCAGTAAATGTTTTTAATTGAATTAATGAAATGCAAATTCTGTAATCTCCAAGCTCTCTTTTTTTTTTCCCTTTTTTTTTTTTTTTTTTGAGGAAGATTAGCCCTGAGCTAACTGCTGCCAATCCTCCTCTTTTTGCTGAGGAAGACTGGCCCTGAGCTAACATCCATGCCCATCTTCCTCTACTTTATATGTGGGATGCCTACCACAGCATGGCGTGCCAAGCGGTGCCATGTCCGCACCTGTGATATGAACCGGCGAACTCCAGGCCACCAAGGCGAAACGTGTGAACTTAACCACTGCACCACCGGGCTGGCCCCTCCAAGCTCTCTTTCAAGTGAATTCATCTTGCCACTCAGATTTTATTTTTCAATATTCCCCAAGGTAGACTCCCTAATCAAGTGTCTTATTACTTCTTTCCCTCATACTTCTTACCATACATATATGTCTCCTTTGAGACTCTGCTGACCAGCATAGCACCTGGCCCACAGGAGACACTCAACACATGCTTATTAACCTGAAAGGCAGGCTCAACACCTTTTCCTTAAGAAATATTCCCTATCTAATCCCAAACTTCTTTGACTTGCAATTCTTATATTACTATTCTTTGCACCCCACAATCTAGTATTAATTGTTTGTTGTTTCATATTATTATCTCCTAATTGTTTTATTTATGTTCATCTCAAGTCTCCATACAGATTATGAATTAATTGAGGGTGGCTACTATGTTTTCCCCTAAAGAACCTGGAACTGTGCTATTTATTAAATAAGCACTTAATTTATTGATCAAAGAAATCTACCAAAAAGTATAATTTCATCCAAATTTTCTATTAATATCTTATTATTAAGTAATGAGATACACATTTGTTTTTCACCCACCTTCTTCCTCTCCTTCTCCAAAAAGGTGTTAATGAGCAGAGAAATGTCTAAACCATAGGAAAGAAGAGGAAGACAGAACCAAAGGCTGGGATGATACACAAAACAGAACTCTAGCTCCTGCATCACAGAAATGTAACCATCGAAAAGATCCCATTCATCAGTATGGAAAATGTAATGAGGTTACTTAATCATGTACGTTAGGTGGAAGAAATGAAGAAACCTAATATAATTTTAAATTACAAACTGAACTCTTAAGCAATGGATTTTTCTTTTCTATAAAGATACACATAGTTTAAATGTTTCCTAATACAATAAGCCTCAATCACCAAGACCACTGAGGGAGGGAGAGCGACTGGTTAATTTAATTTTCTGGTTTGCTGAGGGTGAACCAAAGGCCCTCTTGGTGTTTCAACCTTGTTACTGGCAATCTTTATACAATGTATGAGCCTACTTTTCTGCCTTAGTAAGTACAATATGATTAACGTTATTGAATCTGCCTCTGTTGATTGAAACCATTGTAATGTGTCAGGATCGATTCAAACTGCATTGAGAGTGAGCAGTTGATGAAATCTGTGCTAAGTCCCAGGCACAGTCCGAGAGGTGCCTTTCTGAATAACTTTCCAACGCCTTCTTAGGCATGCATCTCTTTCTGCAAAGGTTTAGCGCAAAAACAAAAGATGGGGGGGGGAGGGAAAAAAAGAAGAATTTGGTGAATGAGTCTAGTTGACTGATTGATGTGCAAATGGAAGTCAATTGGTAATATTTACCAAAATTACAAATGTATTTACATCTGTCTCAGCAATCCTACCTACTTATGAGAATTTATCCCTCAGATACACTTGTACCTTATGAAATTGTGTATGTATATTGCAGCATTGTTTGTAACAGTGAGAAACCGAAAACATTTGTTGATGTGGTGGGTATAAACATACAAATAATGGAATGATATGCAGCTGTTAAAAACAATGAGAAAGCTTCCTATATATTGAAATGAAAAGAACTCCATGCTATCTTGAGTGAAACAAAAAGGAAAATTAAAATATGTATTCTTCTTTCCTTCTACTGTCATAAAGAAAAACTGAAATAAGTAAAATACTGTAATATGAAAAATACATAAACAACTTGCAAATGCAATTCACAAAAGAAGAAAAATTAGCGGCCACTAAACCTAAAGAAAAATGTTGAGTGTCTATTATGCGCCTGGGATTTTAGAGCTGAAAAATAATCACTATCTTTAAGGGACATTTTGTTATTACTATTTTAAACTCAGAAAACACATTTACACATTGACAAGGGGAAAGAAATCTGTCATATATCACCATGTTTCAAGGACAACAAGGGAAAGACGACGGGTAGAGAAAAGCAAAATGTGTTCTGCTATTTTTAAAAAGAGACTTACTTTAATTGCTGAATATAAGGAATAGCCATAATGCTTCTTAAACTCTGCTCGAATGTCCAAAAGGTCAATTTCTGACCTGGAAACCATTATTCGGTTCAGAGTAAACTCATCAGTTCCAGCACCCTGTTAAGAAATACAAGTGTCCACAATGCAAATCTCAATTGTCACAAAAAATACAGATCTATGTTTATAGGAAATAGATAATGGTGCACAAGATATTCAACCACAGTGACTCTTCTTCACTCATTTATCATCAAACTTCATCATTCATTTATTCGAGAAATATTTATTGAGCACTTCTTACTCTGTGCCATCACCATGCCAAATGCTGAAAACAGAGATGAGATACCCTTGTTAAGCTTTCAATTTTGTAAAGGACACAGGCAAGAAAATAAGCCATTAGAATATAATCTGACATATGGGAACTATTTGGTACTATGAGAGAATATGTTGGGAGGCCTAAAATAGATCAAGGATGACAGTGGCCCCATGGCCGAGTGGTTAAATTTGTGTGCTCTGCTGCGGTAGCCCAGGATTTTGCCGGTTCGGATCCTGGGCACAGACACGGCACCACTCTTCAGGCCATGCTGAGGTGGCATCCCACATGCCACAACTAGAAGGACCCACAACTAAAAATATACAACTATGTACCAGGGGGGTTTGGGGAGAAAAAGGAAAAAGAAATAAAATCTTAAAAAAAAAAAAAGATCAAGGATTAGGAAAGGTTTGTCCCAGAAAGTGGTATTTAAGCTGGGGCCTAAATAATCAGCCAGAGAAAGAAGGGGTGGGGTTCATAGAGAGAGGAAAAAAATGTTCCCACAGAAGAAACAGCATGTGTGAAGGTTTAGGGCAAGTAAGAATGCCGCATTCAAAGATACATAAATAATGAGGAGGAACAGCAAGTAATGGATCTGGAACGGCCAGATCTTGCAAACCGTGAAATGAATTTCTGACTTTCTCCCAAGTGTGGAGAACTATCGCAATCTGTTAAACAGTTGACTATTGAAATCAGATGGAACTTGTAGTTTCAGAAGGTCCCTTTGGCAGCAGTAGAAAGAATGGATTGCAGGGCAAGAGTGGGATGAAGATAACAGGATAAGACTAGAAGCTTTGGGACAATCTGGAGGTGGCTGTGTAACCAAAAAGAGACAATGATGACCTGACCTAGAATAATGGCAGTAGGGATGAAGAAAATGGGTAAATTTAGAAGCTGGTGTAAAGGTAGACTGCCAAAACTTGATATATCATTTGAGGGGAATGAAGGAGAGAGAGAAATGCAAAATTTCTACTTGAGTAGTTAGGTGGATATGGACACTTCATTTATTCATTCATTCAACAAATGCTTATTGAGCACCTACTCTATGCCAGGCATTGTTCCACAGACTGTGCACATGGTAGTGAACAACACATATTATATGTCTATCCTCACAGAGTTTACATTCTAATGGATGGAGATGGACAGTAAAGAAAATTAACAAATTGTTTAAGTAAACAGTCATAAGAACTACAGAATGGAGTGTGACGGAAAGGGAGCCAATGGACCTATGCAGTCAAAGACCTCTTCCAGGGGATGACATTTGATGAGAAGGAGCCAGCCATAGGTCGATGTGGGAGAGGTGCATTCCAGCAGAGAGGACCACAAATGCAAAGACTTGGATGTGGGAAGAGACTTGGCATCGTCAAGGAACACAAAGGAGGCTAAGGTGGCTGAGGCACATGAATGAGGATGGGGAGGAATGGTACAACTTCACAGTTCAAGGTTAGTTCCTGTTGGGGCTGTCCACCGAGGTGACTGAACACAGGACAGGGAACAGTGTGGGGTGGGAGGTGAGGCGAGGGAAATGATATGTTTATTTTGGATATAACTGTGAAGGTGCATGTGGACTTCTATAGGAAATGTGCAGTAAAGAAACTGAAGTAAGCATCTTCTGTGCGCCAGGCCCATTGTGAGAGTCTGAAGATAAAGAGCAAGAAAAACTGCTGTACTCACGCAGCACACCATCTAGCAGTGACAAGAGACAAGAAAACACAGGGTTTCTATATCATGAAAGGCTGGTGACTCAGCTTCGTTTATTTTAAGTAAGGCAGCTTGAGAGGCCACAGAACCTAATGGGTCAAGTTTAAGGTTTGGTATTCTAAAACAGGTTCTACTGCCTATTCTTACCGTGAAGTGGGGGAAATAATTTAGTCAACACTTCACTGTACCTATCTCTATAATGACCATCATGATCATTATCAACCTATCAGACAAATTAGTAGGCAAATTAGCTACAATAGAGAACTCATCAAAGTGGAAAAGAAATATGAAAATCCATCAATATTAAGCAATGTTTACACTCTCCTTGGGGAAGCTGAGAATGTGTATGATATTTCCAAACCAACCTTCAGAGCTTGATGCAGTCTTCCAGCTAAAAAGGCAGGCATGTTCCTTGCACAGTGAACTGTTATAAAAAGCAGAGTAACGTTCAGTTTCATTTAATAGAAATTGAGTTAATCTACAGTAATATGTCTTTTAAAACAAATTCTTTGGCCAGCTATACCACTCTACCCCTCCCCACTACTAGCTTTTATTCAGAATGAAAGAATGGATATTTAACCTGAATTTCAAAGCCTTATATCGGTTATATTTGTACAGAACCGTAGCCCAGTAATTATCTGTAGCCGTGGGGAAAATAAAATTACCTGCCAAAGAAACTCCCACAGAAGCTGACTCATCTCCAGATCCCAGACACACCAACACCTACTCTTACATTGATGGCTCCCTAGGGTGTACTATCGCACTGTTCTAACATCTTCCACTGCTGATGAGTAGCTTGGGTCTAGAGGCTGCAGAGATGTTGCTCCAAATAACTCATTAGGTAGAAGGGGCACCGGAGTTCAACTTAAAACCAAATTTTCCAATGGAAAGATTTTCTCTTAAGTGACTGGATTAGAATTTATAGGCTGGTTAGAGTAATTAAGTTAGAACCAGTACCTGCGATCTAAATTCAGTCACCAAAAAAAATACTTCAATCTTTCAACTCTTTATTTTGAAATAACAAGTAAAGCAGAAATAAAACAAGAAAAAGGAAATTGGCAAAAACATGAGTTTAAAAAAAAATTTTCTTTTAAATTAATTATCCTTTAAATAAAGTGAAAATAGCCAGGAAATAGAAAAGTCTGTAGAGACTAAACCTATTTATTGCAACACAATTACTTTTATAATCTTAAATCTGATCTATAGGTAGGAATCTGACCAAAAGTGAGTGAATTTTATAATGAATTTTGGAGATCAGAACAAGAATATGTGGCTTTCTCATAGTGGCTTACAGGCTCTCTTAAGGAAAGCGAAAAGGCCTTTGGTTTGTGTTAAGTGACGTGAGGGAAATAGGAGGAGAAATGTACTAGAAACTCAAACATGGAATGTGGGACAAACACAAAAACTGTTAGATGTGAAGTTGTCTGAGAAGAAACCAACCATCTGAATTGGTACTATCTACTTTTTCTCAAATGCATATTACACAAGTCTTAATAATTTAATCAAAAGTTATTATGCCTACTTGAATCCATTAAGCTTTTCAATCATCTCCCTTTCCCTAAACTAAATCCTTATAGAATGCTTTCTTTTCATAATCCTTTAGCTTGTCCTCTGCTTTATGTTCTTAACCACCAAGTTTGTTCTTCACCTCTGCAAATTTGGGGAAGTGGTGGTATGTGTAGTGGTAAGGAAACTTTCAGTAGCACCCGACATTCTAAGTAGGGAAACTCAGGGAGTCCATGAAAGTTGCCCATTTTTTACCCTCTGTGTTGCCTTGACCAAACTTTAGTCAGGCCTCTCTCCTTCCCCCAGGTCCTTGAACTCTGGCTTGCCCCCAGCCTGAGCAAGCACTAAAATGCAGAACATGCGCCCTTATCAGCTTATCCCAAGAATCACTTGACATGACAAGACACGTTTCCTCTCATACCCCAATGATCATGCCCCCGTGGTTGTCCAACTTCCCCTTAAACGTTTCTGCCAAGTCTGCTTACCCCTCCCTATAAAAGAAAAGCCTTTTCTCTCTGATTTTGAGATTCTTGCATGTTTCTGAGATCAAAGTGTTCTCCCTATTGACATAGTCTTTTGAATAAAGCCTCTCTCCTTATCTAAGTCCAGATTTGGCAACTAGCAGTGTTCCTATTATGCATGTCTAAGATGGTACAGCTCAGATGGTTTTTCATGTCAAAAACTGTGTGTTGACGTACTGTATTAGATTCCTTGCCTATGAGATATCCAGAATAGGCAGATCTATCGACACAGAAAGTAGAATACTGGTTACCAGGGGTGGCGGGGTGACTGCCATTGAGTACAGGGTTTCTTCTGAGGCTGATGAAAATATCCTAAACTTAGTTTGCAGTGATGGTTGCACAACTCCGTGAATACACTAAAAAGCACTGAATTGCACACTTTGAGTGAATTTTATGGTACATGAGTTATATCTCAGTAAAGATATAAAAAAAAAAAAATGGGATGTATTCCAATGTATTCTACTGGCTGAGATAGAAAATGAAAGTGTGATGTATCTTGAACTTTAAATTAGTTGAATTATAAGGTCTTTCTTTTACTTAATAAAATAATGTACATTATAGCTCAAATTTAGTGCATAATTCAACGTGTATTTCCAAGCATGCTTCTTAGCTCAATGAGTGAGAGTTCGTACATCTCAATAAAGTTTTCTAAATATTACAGCAGGCAAAGTAACAAGCAGCAAAACTGATGTAAAAATTAACGATATGAAATGGAAAAAAAATTAACTGGTTATATCATTGCCACTGGAACATTCTCAGAACTAATTATGGAGATTCATCTCTATTCCATTTTTTTAACTGAAGAAGAAGGGTTTTTTTTTCTTTCTTGGCCTCTCTTTCAGCAGTTCAGAGTCAACAGTATTTTTTTTTTTGAGCAGCATTTGGATAAAGAACCCTATTCTTGGCGTTGAAGAGAGGATCAGAAGTTAAGTGAAACAACATATGTGGGGACGCCCTGAGAATGGGGCCTGGAACTTAGCGAGTGCTTGCTCCCTGCTGTGTGTTCTGTATTTACTCCAAAATATTTCAGCATACATCATGTGATATACGCATGTTCCAGTCTATGTCTACACTGCAGCACATCAGAGTGGTTGATTAACATCACAGACTGTGGAGTCCACTGCCTGGGTCAGAATCCCAGCTCTAGCTCATATTCCCTGGATAACCTGGGGAAGGAACTTCACCTCTTTGTGCCTCAGGTTTACCATCTCTGCCAAGGGGGCACTAATAGTCCCTAATCCATGGGATTGGTATGAGGCTGAAATAAATTGATATTTGTAAAGAGTTTAGCACAGTGCCATGCACATGGAAAGTGCCAGATAAGTGTTTAAAAGTACAATTTGAAGGGTCCTAATTGGGAGTACACCTCCAGAAGTGGTAATTAACATTTGAAAGATGAATCAGAGCCTCACTCCAGAGGAGGCTACCTTAGACATCGGCTATCTTTATCTCACCAGAGGAGCTATTAATTATGATGATGGATGTTAGAAATGATTTCTCATTGATAAAATGACAAGATGTGTGGAGCAGACGTACTCCTACCGTGGCATTAATGGAGACGAAGGCTGTAGCAAGCCCAATAACCACAGTAGACTAGAGTGGCTTAGGATTCCAAACAATCCTCTGTGTGTACAAGCACTTAATAGATTTTGTTGACTGACTCTGATTAGAAGGGTCACTGAAGCCTGTCTTTGAATAGTGTCTCATTCATTTGAGCGCATCTTTCTTGCAAGGAGTTCTCCAGGTGCCTGACAGGATAGACAGCTGAGCCTTCATTGAGAAGATGGATCAGTTTGTATAACAATGTTTTTGTCTGCTTGTTAATCCACGTGTCTCTCTGGGAATGGATTCAGTCTTTGACTGACTTTCTTTTTGACATACTCCCTGCTGGCACGGCCAAGGAGGAAACCCATAGTTCTGACCTGGGCCCAACTTTGGGAGGCCGCTGACATCTTCCAAACATAACTAAAAATGGTGAATTACCAAATTGGCTTGGGTCTCAGTTTTCAACAAGGCTTAATAAAAATGCTAGTAGAAATGTAATATTTTCATCTTTCAAGGAGTTTACAATCTAAATTAAAGACCTAAAAAGACAACTTTTTTATGCATCCATTTAAAAATATTTGTTGAGCATATTGTGTGTACCATGGATTGTGCTGGGGCTGCGGGGAACTTAAAGATGGATCAGTCAGGATTCTTACATGAAAGGCACTAACTTCGACATTGATTTAAAACAAGTGCAAGGTAACTCAGTTTGTAAACACTCAAGGGCTTACCTATGGCCAGCAGTAAGTCTTCAAAATGCCCAGATAATTCTCCTTTTATGCTGTCCACAATGTCCTTCTTGCTAATATTTCTGTATTCATCAAATGCTAAAATGCAGACCACAAAAAAATTTGAAGCATCCCAGGTGACCACACTTGAATATATTCCAGTTTTTGATATGATATGCAGCAAATCAAACTGTTAAGTGGCAAGCTCAAAAACTCCTCCTTTAAACCATCAAAATTTGAGCACCGAAGTTTTTTTTTAAGAAAATCATCTACCCTAAAACCTGAACTTCATAGACCGTTTTATTCAATGATCTCTCTCTCTCCTCTCTTCACCACCCATCCCTCTTCCCAGGTCATTAACATCTAAAATAGCCTGAAAGGTTAAATGCTAAATAATTTAGTAAGATGGGCTATTTTTAAATTATAGCATGTGGGAAATAATAGAGTGGTCATTAATCAAATAGGTTTTATCTGCTGAAGAAACCTTAATTATGAAGCTTTTTGTGCTGAATAAATCACTCTCTGAGGCAGCATGGCCTACTCCACACTTACCAGAAGGCACTTGAATTTCTTGATCAGTATTTGCCTAAAGGCAAAACCTGTACATATGTCACCGAGTATGCAGGCATATTTTCTAAGCCAAGTAAATTTTTGCCAAGTAAATTTCGAAAAAAGAAATTTTGGAGAGAGATCTAGGATTGTTTGGTTTTTCATTTTCAAATAAAGACATTAATAAAGTAATTATCATATACTATTACCCTTATTTTATAAAATAAATAAAATTTTAATGCCAAAATTAAAGAAGGGCAATCTCAGAATTAAAAAGAGTAACATCCTTATGCTTCCTCATTTTTCCATGAACTCAGCATAAGCTTAGTCATGCACTGTGGTTGTTCTCTGGACCAGCACCCGGAAGCCACAATCAGATGTTCACAGTGAATGGAGTTCTGGGCTCCTCGACGCTGTTGCTTCCAGAATGGCTAAGGGAGATGCCTGAGTGAGGGAGTAAGTGCTTAGCAGTTCCATGCAATAGTTGGTCTGACAAAAAGAGCTGCCTCAGCCATTTATCTTCATGTCAGAAAGAGTTGAATTTTATTCCATATTAATGCATTAAGAGACACTCACCCCCAATGGCTGGTGTTCCTGGAAAGTGGCTAACTAGGGAAGAAATAGGGTGGACGCAATGACTGCAGCCTCCTCCATCCCACAGGAACACTCCTCTCTGCTCTCACACTAGAGGGCTGCTCCTTTTCTTCTCCCTGCCATCCCTCCTCCATCCACTCCCTGTTCCTTACTAGGTAATATACTCAGCCTCTAGGGGAAAAGAAAAGAGGAGGGTCGCTCTGCCTTGAGTAGTTGGAACACAGCTTCCCCATGCTGCTTCCTGAAATGTTTATACCTAAAAATGAAACAGCCTTTGCAAGTTTTAACTTCATTTTCCAGAACTTTGTATATTAAACCCCAAAACATTTGCAAAAACAACACAAAGCAAAAAGGAGCATAATGTGAGTCCATACTTAGTTTCAGTTGAGGAAAGCTTCTTAAACACAGGATCTCAGTGAATTTGTCTTCATCGGTGCCCCATCTGTTCTCACCAGCATTATAGAGAATCTATTGGACAAGGGAGGAAGGGGATGGACTGAGAAGAGTGGGAGGTTCACTTTATTTTAGAGGTCAGGGAGACAAGCTATTATTCCAGTCTCTCACTTTAGCAGACTAGAAATCTGAGAGTTGGGGGTGGCAGGAGCAGGGGAGTAACCATCACCACTGGGGAAGGCAGAAAGCTGGGGGTTGGGTCATCTCCAGCCTTCAGGCTTCTCCTTCAGACCTGACAGGAGAGGACAGCCCCAGCTGGTGCCACAGAAATGAAAAGGCAGTCAAGGGGGAAACAGTTAAAGGAGATGTTTTCTTTGCTCTGTTACCGACCTGGGCATCCTTTTTGGCCAGATGCTCATCCACTTTCAGACTTTCATCTCTTCTGCCCTAAACAGGGAAAACAAAAACAAGAGCAATCCTCTCAAAGACAGAAGATTCTAACTCTTGGTATTCCAACCAGCAGGGCATCTTAGGGGTTTTTCTCCACTGGAGGCGATGTGGCACAGAGGAATCAGGCACACAGGGCTCTCGTTCCGGCTCTGCCACTGGGCTAGCCATGAAATTTGTAGCAAATCACACAATTTTCTGAGCCTCAGTTTCCACCCCAGAAAACTCAAAGATCTTAAGGGAATGAAAAGACAAGCCACAAATTGGGAGAAAATATTTTCAAACGTATATCTGATAAAGACTTGTATTCAAAATATATACAGAACTTTCAACACTAAAAATAAAATAACAAAAAACCCAATTAAAAAATGGGTAAGAAAGCTAAACAGACATCAGATATACAGTTGGCAAGAAAGCACACGAAAAGACGCTTGGCATAATGTCATTAGGGAATCGAGAATTAAAACAATAATAAGATACCACACACACTTATCACAACAGAAAATCCAAAACACTGACAAGGATTTGGAGCAACAGGAATGCTCATTCCTTGCTGGTGGGAATACAAAATGGCACAGCCACTTTGAAAGTCAGTTCGGCCATTTCTTAGAAACCAAACATACTTCTACTGTACAATCCAGCAATGGTGCTCCTTGATATTTACCCAAATGAGTTGAAAACGATGTCCACACAAAAAACTGCACATGAATGTTTATAAAAGTTTTTATTCATATTGCTAAGTGTAGGAAGTCAGTCTGAAAAGTCTACATACTATATGATTCCAACTATACGACATTCTGGAAAAGGCAAAACTATGGGGACAGTAAAAAGATCAGTGGTTGCCAGGGGTCCAGAGGGATGAATAGTTGGAGCACAGGATTTTTAGGGGAGCAAAACTATTCCATATGATACAGCAATGGTAGAAACATGACACCACACATTTGTCAAAACCCACAAAATGTCTAACACAAGGAGTGAACCCTAATGTACACTGTGGACTTTAGTTAATAATAATGTATCAGTATTCATTCATCAAGTACAACAAATGTCCCATGCTAATGCAACATGTTAATAATAGGGGAAACTGTGAGGGGGTGGGAAGAGGGGCATAGGGAACCTCTGTACTTTCTGCTCCATTTTTCTGGAAATCTAAAACTGCTCTAAAAAATAAAGCCTCTTAAAAAACAAAAACCTCAAAGTTCACCAGCAGCTCTAATGTTGAAGGCTCTGTGGCTATTTGCGAGTTTGTGCTCGTGCATAAACACTTCAGCACATTATAGAAAGATGGGAGATGGGGAGAAAAGAGGACTGCCTGAATCACTTTGAAAATTACAGGTGAATGAAACATTTGACTGTAATATTTTTTAAATGCCTTTGTTCCTATTTTCAAACATTAAGTCCTTGTATGCCTGTTTGAGTTTTACATGATTCTTTTGTTTTTTTTCCCAGTGCCACAGCCACTCTGCTGTTAGTTTGCCTTCCTCTTGATCTATTTCATCCTTCACTCTGCTCCAATAATAAAAATGCTGATTATCATTGGTATTAATAATCATAAGCCACTACCACCATATTTTGATCACTTTCTGTGTGCTAAGTACTTCACATACTCTCTTTCTCTTAATCTTCACAACACCCTATGAGGTCAGTACTATTATTATTTTAATTTTACAGATGTGAAAACGAAGGCTTTAAGGTTTAAAGTAACTTGTCCAAATACATAAAGCTGATACGTAGCAGAGGAGCCTGAGTCCAGGTCTGTTTGTTTCTAAAACCTTCCACGTGCCCTACTCTCCACTGCCTCCTGTGGGCTGTGTGCGCATGTGCACCCTCAGATGTGCGCTTATGAAAAGAAACCTCTGGGAGTGTATGTTTGCAGCAACGCCTCATAAATCTGGGCTTGCAGGTTCAATCCTCATAAGGTTTTCACCATTAAAACAACAGAAACCACAATTAGGATAAATTGTTTCCTAGTGGCATAATGCCTCACTCCGAGAAGGACTGTTTCAACCCTCCCGAGAAACTATTGTTGGGATTTTCTCACCCATCAAGAGGTGTATGATTCAGCTGAAAGAGGCCAGTGAGACATGGCTTAAATCACTTCCTCTCTCACACAATCAGTGATTATATCACATCCTGGACCTTACCGCCTTTACTATAAAGTCATGAGCCTCCTGAAAAGACACAGCTAGGTGTGGCCCATTTGGTCACCTGGTGATGAATGGTTTAGCAACTCTTCCAAAAGTGGCAAAGATGAAGTTGCAGCAAGTCATTTTTTCTTAATCCTGAGAGTGATTACCCATCTTTGAAGATCATTCTTCCGTATCGTGCTTCCTCCTTAATTTAAATAGTAACAAAAGAAATATATAGGGGCGGGCCCCATGGCTCAGTGGTTAAATTCAAGAGCTCCGCTTTGGCAGCCCAGGGTTTCGGTGGTTTGGATCCTGAGTGCGGACATGGCACCGCTCATCAGCCCATGCTGAGGTGGCATCCCACATGCCACAACTAGAAGGACCCACAACTAAAATATACAACTATGTACTGGGGGGACTTGGGGAGAAAAAAGCAGGAAAAAAAAAAAAGAAGCAGATTGGCAACAGTTGTTAGCTCAGGTGCCAATCCTAAAAAAAAAAAAAAAAAAGAAATATATATTCTTTGGAGTCCAGAAAAAAATAAACACACTCTTACAAATGGAGACGTTTATAATGGAAACGAACAAACAATTATTCTAAGCCAGATGAATTATCAGAACACTTTCTACTATATTGTGAAAGCTGATCAAAATACTTTTTAATCCATACACTGACCAAAGCAAGATTTTTTTGGTTACATCATTATATTATGCTTTTATGATTGTGGTTAAACATTATACTGCTCGGTGGCAATGCAGTGTAAAAAGAACAAATCATTTTGTGAGGGAAATTGCAATCTCATTGTCTCAGTTTAGTTATTTCTAAACTCCTTAAAAATTATCATTGAGCATGCAGCTTATTGGGGAGTTAAAAAATAAAAAATAAAATCTTACATCTGCCAGAGTCAACAGAGCTTTCCGAAAGTCACCAGATGTTTCAGAACTAATGTCATCTCCAAGACTCTTCTTATATACTGAAACCAAGTAAGAATGAAATTAAGCCTTCACAAACTGAAAAATATCATTATAAAAAAGAGAAAAGCTTAAATGTCAACACTGGTAAGGAAAGAGTATCTGATAAAACAAATCTCGCCTCTTTTTTTAACTCCCTGGTGCTCTTCTGAGATGGATGCATTCTTCTTGTATTGTTGTGTGTGTCATGGTAGATGCACAGGAATATTCTGGATCAAATTACCATGCCTTTCATCTGACAATGGCACTAAGGAATGCATAGTGGGAAACAGAGGGTGGGCAAGTGCT